>NW_011356224.1:67634-88706 GCF_000735185.1 Notothenia coriiceps
AGCACCAATATTCGGTCAAAATGTGCAACGAGAGAGGATAGAATCCACAATGAATGTAACTATTTACAAATGAAATTACAATTCATTTCATAAGCAAAGTAGTAAGAAATTGTATATAAGATACATAAAGTGAAAACTGGATACAAAATCCACAATCAATACAAATTAAATTTACAATTCAAGAATCTGCAAATAAGGCCTGTCTGTCCTCATGAGCAAAGTAGTAAACTTGTATCATTTAGTACCGAAAGTACAATAATGAACATGGCGCCTGTATTTCACCACTAATGATAACCTAGAAGGTAAAATTATAAAACTCACAATGAAAATTGATTCAGGAAAGTGGGTATAGAGTAGACCGTTAGAACTAGATAACTTATGATAAGCCAGCCTTGTCTACTTATTAAGGAAAAGTGCGGAGGTTCTTTTAAGAACATTAGCTTCTCTCGCTTATCAGCCATAAGTCTGTTCTCTTCTCATCAGCACATGAGAGGCAGCGCTGAACAGGTCCTCTCGCTGTCAGTGCTTGGGATTGATCTTACTACCGCATATTTGTCCCGGATTGTTTTGATTTCAAAGTGGGAAACCGCGAAGTGGTGACAAGTCTTTGCAGTTACACCCCCCTCAAAGAGAAATGTCAGCTGAACACGTTACAAATCGCAATCTGCGCCTCTTTCTCTGATATTATTTAAATACCTCCAAGCGCCAGACAACGTTGGCTGTGTGCCAGCCGCGAGCATGGTCCGCCCGCCGTGCTTGTCGCGCTTTTTGATTACGGCATCACAACAACCACGTTAGCTTACCAACGTAACCTGTTCCCTGACATTTTTTTCGGTGATATTTTTTCCGGGCTAAAACCTTTCGTCCGAAAGCCGAAACGAGCCTTTTTAACCATTTGGCCGATAATTTTTCGGCGGCCGGAATATTCGGTGCATCCCTAGTCTTACACAATCAAAAAGGTCACCGATGGTGAGGTCAGGAAGAGTTGTGTCGTATAATAGGTTCCGGCAACTCAATGGTTTATAATTTACTTTATTATTCATTTTTTTTTTTTTTTCTTATAGTGGGTTTTAGCGCAGATCCTGTTATTTTACACTTAATAACTTGCTTTTAATTTAGGTTCAACTGTCTTCACATGCGAAAGAATCACATTATGAGTTACCCAATCCTAAATTGCTTGGAAACGCTGACACAATATATATTTATTTTTACCAAAGCAACAGTTGTTACAACAAAACACATAAAACAAGTCCTACTAACAATCAAGGTATTTAGACCGTGAAGGATATCTTCTATACAACTGATATGTCACAACAAAAATAAATAAAGGTAAGTCACACTTTAGTTGCTACAAAGTGGATATTTGCATTGCCAGAATTCTTAAAGAAACAAATACAATACTTGCAATTACAAACACAAAACAGAGTTTTTCTCATCATGATGAAAAAACAAGTTATCTGGGGCATTAGTATTCCTATAGAACACATACTGCAACTATCTATAGAAAAAACAAAACAAACACAGTTTCTGGGGTGTAACATTCTGACTGACAGTTAATGGTGAAATACATCTACTAAAATATTCCAAATCGGAACGAACCAGTACATTGGTGGACCACATGCCTACAATCAGTCTATACAAAAAAAAAGAACACAAAACAATAATGTGTCCTTTCTACCTTTACACATATTGAACAAGACCACACACACACCACAAAAGCACACAAACACACACACACACAAACAACACACACACACACACACACACACACACACACACAACACAACACACACACACACACACACACAAACACCACACACAACAACAACACACACACAACACACAACACCAACAACAAACAAACAACACCACAACAACACACAAAAAACAACACACAACAACACACACACACCACAACACACACACGGAAAGAGACGTACTGGGTGAAGGTAGTGGACTACAGCAAATCCGGTTGTCTTTACAAACCTAGTTTGACAACCCACACAACCTTTATACACCAGATCCCAGCACCAAACAATGCAGGCCGACATCAAATATTAAACACTAAGGAACAAAGGCTCAACCTAAAGAAGAAAGCTTAAAGTACTGCTTGTTGGGACACACAGAAAAAAAATCAGCATCCCTCTAATCAGCTGCTTCTCGTTCTGCCAACCTTTCTATCAAAATCCTCCTTCACCCTTATGAATTCCTACTAACACAAAACAATATAACACAATTCCTTCACTCGTGTCAGAATTTTCAGCCATCTATAATATGTAAACACAGCCTCTCCCTCAATCCATCTCAATGCATCTCTCTCGCTGCATGCTGTTCCTGGCATATTTGCCCTCTTGCTCCCGAGATGGTGCTGATCTGGGGGATGGTCTCACCCACTCCCCACAATATGGGAGACCTTTTAAACTGGGCAGAGGAGTGCTGCTTGATCCCCCCCGCTCTATTTGGCTGGCAGGAGCGAATCAACCCAGAATCAGGGTTCCCTGTGGCAGGCACACGTCCCTCTCACCCATGTGCGCCAGTAATCGAGGCCCCTTGCTTGGCTGAATGACAACACAAATACGTCAATGTTTACATTTCAGAATCCCATTCCATTTCATGATAGGTGTGGGCTACGCAACATTGTCATTAATATAAATCCTACGGGCCTGCATGCCACTCTGTGGACCGTCAATTAACAAAGCTGATACCCTCCGTATTATCTGCCTCATGCGGTTCCTGTACCCTCTGATTATGGTTGATATCATCATTAGAATAACGATACTATTAACTTTAAATAGATCAATTTCACAATTAACACAATAAATATCAATTCATCCTCTGGGTGTTCACGGAACTTAGCTTTCAGCCGGTACATGCGATACACATGAACATGTTCCACTCCTGATACAGCCTATATTGATGTGCACCATTGAATGTAAGTGTTGTCACGATACAACATTGTTGTTTTTCGATATCCGATAGCCAAGTCCAAGAAATTGCATTCCGATATTGTTTTCGATACTCTTTCTAAAAAAAGGAAACAGCTTAAATGTAATGTAATTCGTGCCTTATTTCCACACCATACGCCATAACACAAACTTTGTAAACATGAGAACAATTAAATAAAATAAATGCACTAGAATTTGTATTAAATAACAATGTATATGAGAAGCCCTTTTCCGCAACTGAAAAAAATAAAATCCCCATGAAAGGTCATAATTGATGAGATAAAAAAGTTCGAAATTATGAGAAAAAGTTTGAAATAATGAGATAAAAAGTCCAATAATTTATGAGATAAAATGAATAATGAATAAAGTCATAATTATGAATAAAAAGTCGAAATTATGAGATAAAAAGTCAAAATAATGAGATAAAAAGTCGAAATTATGAGATAAAAAGTCGAAATAAATGAGATAAAAAGTCATAATTATGAGAAAAAAAGCGAAATAATGAGATAAAAAGTCCATAAATTATGAGAATAAAAAGTCGAAAATAATGAGATAAAAAGTCATAATTATGAGATAAAAAAGTCCAAATTTGAGATAAAAAGTGCTAAATATGAGAATAAAAGTCATAATTATGAGATAAAAAAGTCAATTATAATAAAGTCGAATTAATAGGTAAAAAGTCGAAATTATGAGATAAAAGTCATATGAATAAGAAGTGCGCATGGCGCTGAGTGCGCTGTCTTCAAAGGCCTTCATCTGCTGCTCTCCCCATGCAACGGCATCTAGTCCTAGTATATTACAGGGATTTTGTATTTAGATGTTACATATGCCTATACTTGCACTAAACTACAATAATCAGTTCATACTTTGACATGACTGTTGAACTATAATATAATTGGCCTATATTTGTGGTAACGTTCACGCCAACTAATGACAATAGATGTACAGTAGGCACTACGACTGCTGTGAAGTGTAAGCCTAAGCTCTACGACCCGTTGAGACTACCACGAAAACTATAGGCAATATTATTGTTCATAACAGGTAGTCACAGCATGAACTGCATTGTTGTTTAGCCTGCAATATAGGCTAATAGAACATCTAACATTTACAAAAAATCCACCTGTAATAGTACTTATGTGCTTGCGCTCAGTCCTATATGTTTGGTCCTTTTTGAAGAATGTTTAATGTATGCTTGAACTTTGTTTTATTTTGGTAAAAATGATAAGAGTGTCTTTCCGGAAGTCATGGTGACCCTTTCCCCGATGTTTATATTGTGGTTGTGGCGGTAAAAGTTCAACGATGTATAACTAATTCTACTGCGCTACTAGCAATACACGTTTTTCACTGTGTTTCATGAATTGGCCAAAGAAGAGAATAAACGTGATTGTGGACATCGGTTATCGAACGTACTTAATGTTCTTCAAGACCAGGAGTATTAACACCTTATAGGACTAGATGCTGTATATTGGCATGGTGGAGAGCAGCAAGGTGAAAGGGACCTGGAAACAGCGCCATTCTGCACGCGCTGCGCACTCTTATCTCATAATTATGACTTTTTATAAATAATTATTTCGACTTTTTATTCTCATAATTATGACTGTTTTATCTCATTATTTCGACTTTTTAATCTCATAACTTATGACTTACATGGGGATTTTATTTTTTCAAGTGGCGGAAATGGCTCCATACAATTAAGCATCATCTATAAACAACTTTTTAGTTTTCGCTTCTGGCGCTTTTTTGTCAAACCAGGCGCAGCGGCAGTTGCCTCCCACTTGCAGCCTGCTTCTCGTTTGCTCGCATGCTCCGGCAGCGAGCGCATGCAAGAGAAGGGGAAGGGAACTTAGAGCGTGCTTTGCGAGGAGGGACTGAGGCACGGCTGCAGTGCAGGAGTGGAAGCAGAGCGCAGTGACACACACGGCTCTTATTAAAACGGTGCTTCTCACCGGAGTACTTTTCCCCGTGCATTCTTAATACGATACTTAATGAAACGGAGGAATCGAACGTTTAACGGCAGGGTATTCGCGGTACCTTTCAAGCATCGGACAATCCGGCACCACTAATTGACATGTATCGGCTGTTGCTGTGGAAGTTAATGGAAATGGCTAGAAATGGCTCAAGCCAGTCAAATGCCACTGACTTATGTGGAAACAAACATGCTTGGCGCATTGGGACAGGAGGCATAGCAACAAAAAACAGAGTGCAACAGACCGATAAAGAGCAATGCAAAGCTGAGGACACTGGACGGGGGACGGAGAGAGACACATGGAGCCGGTGTTCATCAAAGTTTTGTAGGATGTATAAAGTGCTGATTGTTTATATCTCAAGCTAGAAGAGAGCTGAAATTGGCCAACAAAGCCACTGTGAGCAGTGCTTTATTATGTTGTGTGCCTGTTGCCGCCATGGTGTATGATCAAGTGTGGTTGTTTTAACAGGCTTGAAGGATATGATATGAGCTCAGAAAAAGTTGGTGTTTCACTGATGGATTTCGAGAGGACTGGCACTCCTCTCGAGAGAGAATAATAACCAAACTGGTTTTGGATAAAAACAGGCACTAATTGTGCAGTAGCTGCCACCAACATACACATAGGGCATACACATAGGCACGCACACACACACACGCACACACAACACACACACACACACACGACACACACACACACACACACACCACACCACCACACACCACACACACACACACACACACCACACACACACTACACACACACACACACACACACAACACACACACACACACACACACACAACACACAACACACACACACACACTGCAGAACAACTCACCAACCACTCTCGACAATTGTCCCCCCACAGGAGTCTACCATTAACGGTTCCTAAATTGCAAGTACGTAAATCTGTTTAAAATTTGGAGTTGCCTTTTTTATTACACCTGTCCATAACACTCCTTTTTGCCAATTGGGCATGAATATCAACACACACTTCCACCCACATCACACTGATGTCAATCAAAAATGCAGCCTCCTATAAGGCACACAAATGTGTCTACAAAAGGTGGGGGGATTCTTTTCTGGACTGTCCAATGAGGGTGACCTATAGAGCTGCCGCAAAGCTAATAAATATGAAAAGTTCAACTGAAAGGATTATGAGGACAGGAAGTTGCAGGTAAATGAAAGTCAGCATGCTGATTGAACAAAAAGGGCACATATGGAGAGGCCTCATACTCTCACTCAACTAAACACAAACACACACCACACACACAGAGTACACACACACACACACACGCACTGCCACACACACACACACGACGGCACACACACACACATATATCCACACACGCGCTGACTGAGTGATCAGCAGGGCTGTGAGTAAGCAAGGTGTCCTATGGGCGAGAGAGTGTCCATTCTAGCAGACATTTCCCTCTCCGCAACACAAGCAGGCCACCTCCTATCATACCATACCGTACAGCCGCTGCCCTCGAAGGATACTGAGAAGAGGAAAAGGGAGAGAGGAGAGGGAGGGGGAGGGAGATGGTGTGAAAGAAAGCAAACGAGGGGAGTGAAAATTGAAACTGCAATGAGCCCCAATGCCCTCACTGGTATACCGGCGGATTGACATTTTTTCCTCCAAATCCAAATTCTCCTGGCGAAAATACTATCCGACCATAATGTACATCGCTGAATGTCCATACTTACTGTTTTGGCCATGTGAAGCTTAGAGGCCTACTACAAACGTAACATTTGGATTTAGCGCTGACAGAGTTGTACCGAACTTCAAAATGCATTTCCCTTGCCTCGCCAGAAGACATTGCCAAAAAGTTCGTGGTCTTGTTATTTGGCGCAGTGGGTGAGTCCTGAGGAGTCTCCTTGATCCCTGACCCTCTTCCTTTCTGAAGAGCTGCATTAGCCCTGGGGCAAAGTAGGGCCTGCTGGCAGCAAACCCACCTGTCAATCAAGAGATAAGGACATCGTCCCCACAAGCGCAAAGCCCCAGGGACAGAGTGAGGAGGGGCTGTGGACAATGGGAAGGTCGAGCAGGAGAGGTTGATGGACAGAGGGTGAAGAGGGTGAAGGCTTGGTAAGTAGGAGGGAAATGAAGGGAGATAAGGAAGCCCACCATCCCTAGCACAGCTCTCGGCAGGCTGGACATGACACACACAAGCATCTAGTCATGTCCGGGGGCTGGCTTTGCTCATACATTGAAAGTCAGGCTGAACAACAAAAACTGGCCAAGCAAAAATAACAGGCCAGGGTTAAAGGTTTTCAAATAACACATATAAAAGCCAGAAACACGGATGGGAATGATAATATAGGTACACATTCTGGGCAGGCATGCAATTCGGGCATGCAGTCCACATGCACTCTGGCAGGACATAGATGTCATTTCTTATCTCATGCAATCAAGAATTTCACACACACCCTAGTACATGCAGTGGGCATCTCTGAAATCTCTGCAGAAGCAAATTGATATCTTGAGTTCAGTGTCAATACCAGGAAGCAAAGTGGGCAACATTTGGTCAGCAGAAACGTACGATCGTAAAGGTTAGGGGTGATGGAAGTGCGTGGCCAGATTTGTTAGCTGTAAATCAGACTGGTTGGATAAAAGAAGTGATCTCACCAGGATCTGCTTGAGGCAACAACACTGGCTAGCACAGCACTGCAAACATTTTGGAAGCTGAAATACATTGGTTAATGCCATTTTGCATGAGCAAGGAAAAAAGAAAGAAAGAAAACACCCACCAAAACAACCCCACTTAGTGTTGTTTACAACCATATAGTTGATGTGTGTTATTAGCTTTATTCGTTATTCTCGCGTCCAGGAGAGAAGCTTTAAAAGTAAGAGACAATAATAATTAATAATACTGGAAATACTTTACGGCAGTTTTCATTTACGGTAGTCCCGGATGTTGTCATATGCTACCCGCGTCTGTAAACAAAACTTATTAAAATAAACTGTACCTTTATTTAATATTCAGCAATAATAATATCTCGACGTCTATAGATGTAGTGTAAAATCAGTAGGTTTCGGTGTGCATCACTCCGTGCCATTTCACTTCGAAATTCATCTCTATAGGGAAAGGAATATTAGCAACATGCTAAATGCTAACAGGAGATTAAGGATGTTCAGAATAAAAGCTTGACATCAGACATTGTGCGCGAGAACCTCTGGTTTTTCGGTATAAAACAGCATTTAAACTGACGGTATTTTTAAACTAAATTATGCCATAAAACATTTTAATTTCTAACAGTGTTGATAAGTCAGGATAAGACACATTTCTGCCTCCCACCTCAGACAATCGTCAACACTCTGGAAAACCTGCAATTTGATCATATTTTTAACCTAGTTTAGAAAATATGGCTAGCCATTGTCCAACTGCTTACTACAAACACAATGACATGTTCTGTGTGTGCTAATGAACTACAAATCAAATGTGGTTCTGAGATGTATATTGCATAATATGGTAAGTATACATGGACAAGTGGCTCAAGTCTAAAGTGCATGGGGATACTGGATAGAGTTACACAGACAAGTGAACATTGACAATTAAACAACACAAGTTTGATCTTCCAAGTCAAGTCATTTATTCTCTTCTGTCAAGTCAATTTGAAAGTCATTCTATCTGGAAATGTATTTGAATGTTTGTTAAACACAATTTAAAATGTGACATATTTGTGTCATACCCATGTCTGGTAGTAGAGGCTAAGTACATGGAGAGAAGCCTGTGGCGAGGGAAGAGGCCTCCTAGTGATTTCAGCCAAAGGCAGAATTGCAGTATAAAAACAGATGACACAAAATAAATGGACACACTCCTTTGTGACCATGAACAGCGTTGTCTCAGGAAAGTAGAAACATATTGGCTTCAGACAAATAGCCTGAGTAAGATTTTGAAAAGTGGTTCCAAAAAACCCAATAATACATCACATCTTTATTCTCACCCTCAGACAAAGCCATCTCTGTCAGAACATCAATGGCATGATGCATTAATGATTTGTGCGTTGTCAAACAACAACGTCCCTGTCACAGCCATCTATTGATGAGCCATCTTGCAATGAGGGTAAGTGATTAGAGGTTGGAACCGCTGTTGTGTTGAGACACTGAAATAAATCACACAAAAGCAGGAGCAATATATCTGTAGCTAAGGCCTGTTATGTATGTTTGAAATGTTTGAAATGTTTTGAGTTGAAATGTAATTTATAGATGACAAGCCATAAATGCTGCATTGTGGTTGGTGCAATCTATCAACAGTCTGCAAAGAGGTCAACCAATCAGAAGTTGTTTGGGACAGCCACTCCTTGAAACGGATGCTATTCTGGGTGTTCTTGTTTAGTGAAATTCCCCTCCCAGCTCTGCCTGGTGCCTAAGGCCTCGCTTGGAGCCTGCTGTAACAATGGTAGACTATTTCCTCCTCCGTGTAATAGACAGAAGGAGTTGCAGCAGATCACATATTCACCTCGTGATTCAAGGATGACAAGAAATCCCAGCGCTGGATTCAATTTAACCTATTTCAAATGTCCAGGGATCCAACAAATAAAGTAACACTTAACAACAAACATCATAAACAAAAGCCTTTGAAAAGCAGTACTTGTTAAGTCTTTCACAATGAACTACTTAGTAAAATGCTGATAAACATGCAGGGTTAAAGCCACATTTGCTCGTTCAGGTGCCGGGTGCCATGCCGGGTCAGCGCTGCCAAGACTGATCTGACTGACAGAACGGCTGTCCATTGAGGGGATGCAGAAATAAAAGCTTCGCCCCGGATCAGTGGAGCATCCGACACACTGGCCTGAGCGCTTTGGGTCTCTGAGGCTGGAGCTTTCTGTCACTCACTGTGTAAACACACACATGCTCACCAAAGTCAGAGACAAAAGCATGCATATACTGCGACAATAACACACAAACAGAGAATAAAAGATTCATTTTCTCAATCAACTTCTTACTATAAGTGATGGGGATTTACATTCTATTTTCTGCTAAAGTGAGAATTGTTTTACTTATTTCAAACTGATTAAAACCTGTTAAGTCCGAGAGACCCCGGTACCGGGGCCCTCCTGCAACATCTTGCACGAAACAGTGTCTGAGGGCATGTTCATTTAATAAACTATGAATGTTTTATATCCATGTAACGGGAAGAAACTCATCTAACTGATCATTTAAATTTTTTTTAAAAATGCTAACGCTGAGCCTCTGAACTAGCAACAAGCGAAAAATGCTAACAGATGACTGCACCGAAATTCACTCACAAAACCTTATTATTTATCTTTGCTGCACATCCAACCCATCGTTTCACATCGTGAGGAGACACAGAATCGAGGAGTACACTTCATTATCACTCAATTATACAAACTCACGGAGACAATAACAAGAACAGACATCAAAACATATGGCGCTAGGTAGCTAAAAACGCTAACATGGCTCACCTGTGTGGTAGTCTGGTCAAAAGTGGTCTTCAATAGCATTAAAACGATAAAAAAAAAACGCTGCTGAAGTTAATTCATAGGTTAATCCAATGTGTCTGTGTCTCTTTGAATGATTTCTGATAATCCATGAGCAATAAACCTGCTTTTCGGTTTTGAGATGTCAGACCTAGAGACAGCTTCACTCTGGTGCAAAACTGCGTACGCGAAGCCCCCACCTTTTTGTTTTAACATGTGTGTGAGTGGGGAGATTCCCCTTCGATTCTATTGGTTTTAACGGTCAGAAAGAGATGTCAATCACCAAAATCGACCAATGGGTTCCAGAGAAACGGTAAAACCCCCATTTCCACCCAAATCACCTCAGAGGTGGAGTTTTTTTTGCTAAACCTCTCTAAAAAGGTCAAATGTCACTTGTTTTGCATCAATCTTGATACTGGGTACATACAGTATTATATGTTTTACTTTGGATTCCTACACTTTTTTTTAAAAAAGGGTAGTTTTCACTATAAGTAAAAAATAATTGTTGGATGGACACTATAATTTACAGTTTTTTACTATGTTCAATCTGAATTTTCTTTAAAATAAAAAACATCTATATTGATTCTGACTTTTCTACATCCAACTCACAGGTTTATCATTACTTTGAGAAAAAAGATTACTAATGTAACCCTTTTAGAAGGGAATATGGTCATTTGTTCTGGGAATGTCATTTTCGAGCCTGAGACCTGAAAAACAGGCTCAGGGCTAAACTGGTTAAGGTTTTAATACATGTAATGTCTTTATTCTAGTTTTTTAATCATGCATATAACCATGACCAAACCCCAGTAGGGCAAATTAATGAAAGATCCAGAGTAGTCGAATATTACAAGAACATAAAAAAAGGAAAACCAAATCAGTTTCATATGTTTGCAGTAATAATGAAGACATTACATTAAATAATACATTAAACCTGTCATTCCATCCGTGTTCTAGCTTTTAAGTTTTAATACATTAAGCCGTCCATCTGGCCTTCTTTTCCTATTTTTTGGGAGTAAGCAATCTTTAACACACTGTAATTAAACAACCATTCCACTTTTTGCCCCTCTTTACACCAGAATAATGATTGTTTCTTATTCACTCATTACATGTAATGTTATAGAAAAATACTTAGTATTGTAAACCAAGTTTCCAAGGGGGTTTAAATTAACTATAAGGATCAAACACATGTACAAAATCCCCAATGGAGATCTGACTTGATTGTAAAAGGTAAAAAGATGATATGTAAGATGAGAATAAGTAGGAGCATAGATGTTTAACACTTTTGAAGATGCATGTAAGACAAGCCATATGTAATTTTAAAGTCAGCACTTTTCCCCCATCTTTTATCCCTTCATCTCCACCCTCTCCTCTGTGTGTGCCCCCAGCTCTCCTGGTTAACATGTAACTCCACAGGAGAGAGAGAGAGAGAGAGAGAGAGAGAGAGAGAGAGAGAGAGAGAGAGAGTGAGAGAGACTCTGCTGTGAGATAAAAGCCGCCTCCTCCTTTAATCTTTGCCTTGCATTTTTGAAAACTATCCCCTCCATGTCTGCCCCCGTTCCTCCCCTGCCTCACCTCCTATTTACGGCTCTCTTTTTATCAATGTGACATTTTGATTTTACCTTTTGTTTCTGCCACGGTACTAAGAGCTTGTATTCCCAAATCTGCTTCTCTTGTGATGTCTTTGTCTCTTTTCTCACTTCATTCTGCCTTTTACCTCCTTCCCCTGCCATCCTTTGCTGTACATTTCTACTCCCCTCTTATCCCTCAGCTCTCATCTTCACAGTGTGTATACGATTCAGAGAGTTGATAGGAAGACCTCGGGCAATCTCTTACTCTGCCAGACTTTCATTTTCCTCCGCCTCGTACATCAATCTGCAACTCACTTTGTCTTTGTCCAGAGACCTACAAACAGACAGCTCCAGCCAAAACACATTTATATCGTTTTTAAATAAATGTGCTTTTCCCAAGCCGAGGTCAGGTACTAGCAATAAGGGGACATTGAAATATTATTTACTCTCCTTTCATCCCTCCCTCCCTCCAGGTCTCACACTTGTCGTTGCTTTGTTGGTCCCAGCATTGTACAGTATCTTTATATGACTTTTCTATTCAAATTGTGTTGAATTTCTTATGTCCTTTTCTCTGAACTCTTCCATTGATGGATGGATGCAATTGACAGTAATAAAAAATAAAAAAAAACACCACATGACAGGGCTCCAAATGCATGCTAATATGTTAGAAGTCGTAACTTTATTACGGGACAAAAGTAAACACAATTTGACTTTTTGGGTAAAGTTTGTCACTTTAATTTGCATCGATGAAACAATACAAAACACTTATAAATCATGAATAATGCAACAAGATTGTCATTAAAGTCCCATATTACACCCACCCATGTGTTGGGTACTTATTTCGGCTGATTAGACCTCTTCTCAGGATTGTGTGGGCGTGTGTAGCCGAGCTTGATTGTCCTTCACTCTCCTCGCTGTTTTGTCGCAATTGGGGTTGAGCTAATTTTAACTGTGTTCTAGTGAAATAGCATAAGCAAGTTTGTTAATCGGACTATATGTACTATTTGATTGTAACCCTTTCAGATATGTTCACATACAGTACATGGGCAAAGTAAATATGATCGACTTGCATATTCCTTTTGAAGCTATGACGTCAGATTCTCCCCACAGTGACCAGCACCGAAATATGATGAGAATATTGTGCTTAACCCAAAAAGACATAAAAAAAGTGATCCATCAAGATCACTTATGTAATGTTTCAGCTGTAACAGTTGACCATCTCTATATCGTCTTGCTAATGAGATCTGTGCCAGCGGAAAACAGGCTTTAAAAGAAGAACAATCTACTGTTTCCTTTTCATCTTTTAAAAGCACATTTCAAACTTTATGTTATAATGTTGATGGAAAGTTGTGGGTGAATTATCCAAGCTTATATTTGATATACCCCATTTGGTAGTGTCTGTCATGTTTGCCACTGGGTTAGTGCAGCTCTCTTTTTCTTAACATTCATGGAATAACCCACTCATACATTAAAGTATCCTTCCTCATTACCATACAGAAACTTGCAAACTTGAAATAAAGTACAATGAGTCCAAAAGTAAACTTTGACAACCCCTGAATAGTGTCTGAATATTTGGCATACTATTGAGCTTGCTTCAGATTATAAAAGAAAATAATTTTGGATGATAAATGTTCCACAGTAACAATCTACAGACGTGCATTTAACGCACTTTAGGTGCAGGGACAACCCTCACATGCCCCATAATGTACTCTGTACGCTGTCCTCTTTATGAACTTGCCAATGAGCATCCTGCTGCATTATTTACTTGGCTTACAGAAATGCAATTAGAGAAAGAAAGACGGAAGAAACTCATAAACAGCGAATATTGATAGCAAGCATCAGAAAAGGCGAGTGTCATAATGATTGTTAAGATGTGGGGGTTGTTGTGCGCAATAACAATCAAAGTTGCATATGTGTGTGTACGTGTGTGTGTGAGTCTCATTAGGATGTGTGGGATGCAGAACAGCAGACAGACATTGTGACTAACAACCATGGGCACTCGTAATCAGGGCTTCGCTCACTCCTCAGCGGCATAAGGTCACCTGTGATTGATTCAAATGAGAGGAAGCATCATGCATGTCTTTAAAGCCTACACGGCTGAGTGAGTGTTAGTATTATTGGGTGTATGAATTGGAGTGTATGTACGACAATAACACATCATTACATGTTCAGTGTTTCATAGCCTTTGAGAGTGCAGCTGCACAGAGGATGAGTGAGAGCAGGTGCACGAGTGTTCGAGAACATCTTAAAATGTGTGGGTTTGCTTCTGAATCAATACGTCCTTGAAATCATAATGTGAACCGCTGGTGTTGCTGTAACTTTTGTATTACTTTTGTTCATATCCACAGCTGCAGTTTAAAGCAGTTCATCCACTGCTTTAAAGATTTAAGTTTTATAATGAAGGTTTAACAATTCAAAGCTGAGCAACTTTGAGGCAAACCTCTGTTTTATTACCATAATCCTGCACACTTTGAGCCATTTCAATTGGATTCTTCTTCTGCATGCATGGAAGGTTTATACAAGTGTCTTTCAAAATTAGAAAATGTGTCATAAGCCTGGAAGATCACTCAGAAAGCCTTCAATGCTTTCTTTATATTGTCAATAACAGATTAGCTCCCTCAGTATTTTAATGATATCACATTTTATAGTTTTGATTGTAACTGTGTGCTTTGGGAGATTAGCTATGCTCCTTACAAAACCCAGAGGAAAATAATGTTTGCGAAAGCGGACTCAAAAAAGCAGGATGGCAATTCAAATCCAGAATTAATTTTTCATCATAAGGTTTTAAAACGAATCCTCCCAAGTAAGCCTTTTGTCAAATTACACATACATTGAAAAAGCCTCATCCATATGCCATTTAAATGACAGCAATTTGAAGATGATCCCTATGACAAGCTTGTACAGCAGCGTCTTGCTGGAAGGAATTCCAAAAGGCAATTTCAGAACAGTACAAACATAATCATGGAATCATTTACTTCTCAGGTTATTAAAAAGCTTCCTCTTAAAGGTCTATCTACATTTATTTTCCCAAAGTTCAGTGCTTTCAACAACTTTAAGACAATAATTTGAATTTTTAATACATTCAAGAGTCTCTCAAATAAAACTTCAAATCTTTTGCAAGCAACATTGTGGCTTCATTTACTGTGAGAGATGGGACAGTTGGTCTGAATAATGTAATAACAAACTGCTGTTATGGACAACAGTTTTCATTATTCCAACTCACTTCTGTGAAATCATGTTGCGTAGACCACTCATAATACTGTAATTTCCATAAACCCCTGCTGCCAAATGAAAAAGCCAGCCAGAATACTCATGGTGAGTGGCAGTTAACTTCCTCCTGGTGTTTTTATTAACCCAGGCTTGTACCTTTGACTTTTATCACCCAATAACCAGACATTTTCTCACACAGTGGTTCATCTTCTGGGCTGATTCTTTATCTGGCAAAGTTTTGTTACAATCCAAGTGGTGGAGGTGGTCCAGCTATGAGTCACCTCACATTGTCTACGGAGAAAATGAATAGAGCTTTCACTTACAGAACCGCTCGGCAGCTCCATTAACTATTGTCAGAGAATAATTCTTCCTTACTCTTAAGATATACTTTTCTGCCTGTTGACGTTTATGACCTACCCTGACTCTGTTATCTGTCTTAAGGAATGGGAGGCCTCAGCTATAATGTTGATATCAGTTTTATGACCGGGCAACTATCGGTCACAAATGGTTTATGATAGTGGGAACGCTGGCTTTCTAGCCTGGGTCAGTCAGGTGATTCAGTGTCTCGAGATGTTGGGGATATCTCCAGTGTTCCCAGATGTTTACGTTATCTCCCCCAATATGTTGATTAACACTCTGTAAATTAGTTAAAAGGTCTATCGAGAGAGAGGCTGGGCAGAATTGATGTGGCAACCCACCCGTGCAGTCAGAACCTCTGGCTGCTGTGACTTGTGATGTGAAATTCTCCGGCCGATACTGTGATTGACGGTATCCTAAAATTACCTGTGAAACTGAGCGGTTGTGTTTCGTTTTTGGTTAATGAACATTTGGGNTTCAGTGGGCCCAGCTGTTTGGATTATCTCCCCCAATATGTTGATTACTCTCTGTAAGCTAGTTAAAAGGTCTATCCAGAGAGAGGCTGGGCAGAATTGATGTGGCAACCCACCCGTGCGGTCAGAACCTCTGGCTGCTGTGACTTGTGATGTGAAATTCTCCGGCCGATACTTGTAACAAACTATCAGTGTTTGACATCAAAGCTCCAACTCTCCTCGTGTCTCTCTGAGTCCTGACTCTCCATTGCTGCAGAAGTTTCCCTTACATACCGCAATGTTCCTGTTTGAAATAACTCCAGGTTTAATAATCTGTTCAGAGATGAAGAAGGTTAGAAAGTGGAAACTCCAAACAGGTAAAAAGTGTAAGAGACAAAAAGTGCAAAGATCTCTCATTAATATTAAAGACAACGTGCTTCTCCTTCAATAATAAAGAGGTGACTTCACATCTGAAACTCTGCTCCATCTACACAAACTCATGATGTGCAGCCAGACCAATCAAACCCACAGAAACTGATTCAACTCAAGATCTCAACGTTTACAAAGATCACAAATATTTCATGATGACTTTTGAAGAAATGTGAACAAAAAACCAACAGAATATTTATTTTAGGAATAGTGGAGTCATCAAATCACAGCATCTTCAGTTTGAACTATTCAGTCAGTAAAAGCATCGTGTAGCTTCAGAAAACAGAGAGCCAACAAATGGATTATTTATCAATCTAAAAACACTGAAACTACAAGACCTGGTTGACTATAAAACTCTCCAAATGATGTTCAAAGCCACAAATCAACAACGGCCTCATGGTATCCAGGGACTGTTCACTCAGAGAAAACCAACGTGCTGAGAGGAAACTGCATATTCAAAAAACACATACGTACAAATTCCAAACTTCACTTCATAACAGAGAAAGGTGTTGATCTGTGGAATAGCTGGAATGATGAGCTGAGATACTGAGCAGCTTCATCTCAACTAAAACTACTTTTCAGAACAATATACTAATGGTTATGATCAGGAGCCGTGATTTCCTGCTTATTCTTGTCTGTGACGATTTTGGTTGACCTGTAAAGATTATTTCTTTTGTTTTTTAGATTTGTACAAAGAGATGATTTTCTTTTTTTTAAACAACGTATGAAATATCACGGATGCTGATGACGATGAACTGAACTCTGATTTTCATGAACTATGTATGCTAGAGGGGAACGACCAGAAAGGGTTAGAAGCTTCTTCTTCTTGCCCCTTTTGAACATGAAGGAAACTACTTGAGTATTTATTTTAATACTTTGAAAAGTATTTTGTTATTTTGCTTCTTTTTATTATTATTCATTTTCTGTTTGTTTTTTTTGTTGTTTTTTTTAAACATGTTCAATAAATTGACTAATAAAACAATAATAATAATACAAACATATTAGATGTTTAGGAGTTTTAATAGAAATATGTTCTTGTTGTATTTTGTGTATCATTTATTTAAAGCATGCTTCAGAATATAAGGTGAGTTTCAGGTGTTTGAGATGAGTGCATTATGCAGGGTAGGATAGTCAGCATTAAGATGCTCAGTGAGGATCAGAGTGATATCAGCCTGATGTCTGCAGCTCAGAGTCAACACAACTCTCTTCATCTCAGCACAGAAGTGAAAGATGGAGAACTGACCTGAGAGTCTCCAGTCTGCAGTCTGGACTCTCCAGAAGATCTCTCAGCAGCTCCACTCCTGAATCCTGCAGATCGTTGCCACTCAGGTCCAGATCTCTCAGATGGATGTTGGACTTCAGAGCTGAGGCCAGAGCAGAACAGCTGATCTCTGACAACCTGCAGTCCTCCAGACTGAATAAAGAAAACATGATGTAACTTTAGAAAACAATGTTCCTGTTTGAAATAACTCCAGGTTTAATAATCTGTTCAGAGCTGAAGAAGGTTAGAAAGTGGAAACTCCAAACAGGTAAAAACTGTAAGAGACAAAAAGTGAAAAGATCTCTCATTAATATTAAAGACAACGTGCTTCTCCTTCAATAATAAAGAGGTGACTTCACATCTGAAACTCTGCTCCATCTACACAAACTCATGATGTGCAGCCAGACCAATCAAACCCACAGAAACTGATTCAACTCAAGATCTCAACGTTTACAAAGATCACAAATATTT
This sequence comes from Notothenia coriiceps, assembly GCF_000735185.1. Classification (NCBI taxonomy): domain Eukaryota; kingdom Metazoa; phylum Chordata; class Actinopteri; order Perciformes; family Nototheniidae; genus Notothenia; species Notothenia coriiceps. Next base: position 85,740 of record NW_011356224.1, read on the forward strand.
CAGGATGAATTTTGAAGAAAAACATCCAGAATATTTATTTTAGGAATAGTGGAGTCATCAAATCACAGCATCTTCAGTTTGAACTATTCAGTCAGTAAAAGCATCGTGTAGCTTCAGAAAACAGAGAGCCAACAAATGGATTATTTATCAATCTATTTTCTTTATTCGTTTTCTCTTGACCGTTGTTGTTCACGTACAATTTTGGTCCGCCGTTTGGATACCGAACCTCGGATCTACATACGCCCTGAGCCGCACGGTACCCAGGAGAGGGCCACCGGCTCTGTGTATCGTACCCCGTCATCTGGACGCAAGTCCCAGACACCAGGCAGGGTCCTTCCACGTATAGTGTATTTGCACGATCCGAAGCACGGCACGACGGAACGCGAGGCCGTTGAAAATGGCTGTTGACTACCTTCCGTACACGAAGGCATTGAGCTGTCTAGCATGGAGCTATGTGGTACAGGCGCCAAATGGGGTCTAAGTTGGTGGTCCCCCCGTGGTCCAGGGGTGTCGACGAGGCCCAAAAAGTGTCGGGGAACAGACCGCAGAGGGGCGGAACCCCGAGAAGGTACTGTTCCAACGGCGGACCAACAATTGTACGTGAAAACAAACGTCAAGAGACAACGAATAAAGGGAAAAAAGGAATGTAGACCGACGTCGAGACGAGCAAGTAAAAAACAAAACGCTCAGACTGGTGTTTCGGAGGGTCCACCGGGCTCCCGGATAGATACCCAACGCGGGGATGTAAGCGGATCGAGGTCAAAAACTTACTGTCGGTGAGTGGTGTCTAGTGTATGTTCCGTTGTGAGTAATGTCTTTGATAAGGAAAACAGCAATCGTGCGTGACTCGATCGAGCCTCCGATTGCCCCATCTACACTCTGTCGACAAAGATAGGTTGGGCTTGTTCCTCTCCTCTCTCTCCTTGTATAGGCAGCAGAGCAAAAGGCCCTGACTCTCCGGATCTATTGAAGCTCGGATCCACTCTCCACTCGGATTTCCTAACTTATAGGTATTTAAAGAACGGGAAGATACCCACTTATTCTTCAGGCTTACAACGTGTTGGGTGTCTAACTACGTAAATTCGAACGTTGGAAAGTTTCTTTATCCTAGAGACGGAGGCACCCGTGTGGTGCCTCTGGCGCTGGGAGAGTCCGGGGTTACAGACCTCCGTCAGCGTGGGTGTTTATTTCTGCCCATGTTGCGTACCCTGATTCCTATGCTTGTCCATATCCGGTCTCTGAATACCGATGAGGAGTAATGTATTTGCCGAAGGGGTGATGTGTGTAAAACAGCAAGAACTGTATATTCAGAGGTATCTCAGGGATTGTCTTGTCGACATCTCCGTCACCTGGCTTCAGAGTCCTAGATACATTTAAGACCAAGCGCGCTTAATGTGTGAGTTTTTGCGACACCAGAGTGACGCTCCTGGGGGACTACATCCACAAGAAGGTCGAAGAGTTTGCGCTTAATCCGACAATGTGCGAAACCGATTGCTCAAATCCCGCGTGTAGCTTACGAGGCAGACTGTCGGGCGCATGGTTATCCGCGAGAAAGATAAGGGGCTGTGCACTTTGCTTCTATACAGACAGGACTCGCTGCGAGTAGCCACAAACGCTCAGGAACCAATGGTAATGATTTACCAGAGTACCAGTAACCTCGCTCCCCGCCCCGCTTGAGTACCTCGGACTACTGAGAGTTTTGTTTTCGTGAGAGTGCGGTAGTCGAGACCCGAACCGGGACCCCCGGAATGCCGTCGGCAGGGGGATCATGGACGCTCCTAGGCCGAACCCTGGACGGGATCGACAACTGCGGGATAGTAAGGAGGAGCTGGGACCGGGTTCACCGACAGGAATTCCGTCGTAAAGAGGAGAACGGTATTTAGTCCCTTCGCTCAACCCCTCAACGTACGGAGAGGCACCTCAGCATGTAAGGACTCCCCTTAGGCTACCGAGCCCACAACGGAGGAGACCGGCTTACACCGCAGGACGGGTTCCACGAAGGTGAACGGGTGTAGGTTAGCTGGGTAGGTGCCGTGCGAAATTTGCAGGGTGTCCTCTCGGTGCATGCGGCGTTCAACGACACGGGACACGCCCGGGTTCTCGCATACAGCTAACGAAGCCGGACATACTGCGTCAGTCCTCGTCTGAGAAGCAAACGGTACCCCCGTGATCCATTCCCAATCCCGAGACAGGTTCGTACGCACTAGGGGGGTGACAACTGTATGTTACGTCTATATCCCGTCACCGAAGTATGACGTAGGTCCACTCTACGTGAGGATGGCCTTGCAGAGTATGCCGCGACGGGACTCTCCTCAGTGAGACTCTGTAGACGAAGTCGTCGCAGCACCCGCAGAAGACCGTGTAGAGGAGCCATGGATTAATTACAACTATGGCTGCGGTAGGAAATAATTACATAAGGACAGCGGTCAGGTATAAGCGATGTTACTGAATAAATTGCATAGTAGTACTATAATCCGAGCGACCATAGTAGTATGTTGCCGTTACTTTTTTCGTGCGTCGTCTCGCGTCAGTCATCTGGAGATGACGTGACCTATCAATGCAGCACTTCGGGTGTCCAAGAACAACGATGACAATAAAGATACGTTCTGCGGTCTCTTTGTTCTGTTTGTTTGAACTGAAACTTGAGATGTCCTTCTATTCCTCCTGAAAAATGTTTTTTGATATCTCTAACAACAGGTCTCTCCTCTGTACCTGAACTATATGGTTCACAGTGCCATTCCGGTGTCTACGACATCAACTAATACCGATGATGCTTTCCTGTGAGGTTTATATAATCTCAACTCATAGGAGAACAACTTGCCTAGTAACATATGTGTACTTAGCTTCGTAGTCTGCATTTTCGAAAAGACTCACTTGGACCTTGGTATTGCGGCAAAACTAATTCCGAGTCTTATATTATACCTCCAAAATATCAGGGTGAGACTTTCCTCACGGAGTCGTACTTGG
>NW_011356224.1:88724-89497 GCF_000735185.1 Notothenia coriiceps
AAACCCACAGAAACTGATTCAACTCAAGATCACAACGTTTACAAAGATCACAAATATTTCAGGATGAATTTTGAAGAAATGTGAAGAAAAACATTCAGAATATTTATTTTAGGAATAGTGGAGTCATCAAATCACAGCATCTTCAGTTTGAACTATTCAGTCAGTAAAAGCATCGTGTAGCTTCAGAAAACAGAGAGCCAACAAATGGATTATTTATCAATCTAAAAACACAAACTACAAGACCTGGTTGACTATAAAACTCTCCAAATGATGTTCAAAGCCACAAATCAACAACGGCCTCATGGTATCCAGGGACTGTTCACTCAGAGAAAACCAACGTGCTGAGAGGAAACTGCATATTCAAAAAACACATATACGTACAAATTCCAAACTTCACTGCATAACAGAGAAAGGTGTTGATCTGTGGAATAGCTGGAATGAAGAGCTGAAATACTGAGCAGCTTCATCTCAACTAAAACAACTTTTCAGAACAATATACGAATGGTTATGATCAGGAGCCGTGATTTCCTGCTTATTATTGTCTGTGACGATTGTGATTGACCTGTAAAGATTATTTATTTTATTTTTTTAGATTTGTACAAAGAGATTATATATATATATATATTTTTTTTAAAACAACGTATGAAATATCACGGATGCTGATGATGATGAACTGAACTCTGATTTTCATGAACTATGCATGCTAGAGGGGAAAGACCAGAAACGTTTAGAAGCTTCTTCTTCTTGCCCCTTTTGAACATGAAGGAAACTAC
>NW_011356224.1:89510-94632 GCF_000735185.1 Notothenia coriiceps
AAGCCGCAGCGTCGAAAAATGGGGGAAAAGTCGCGGCTTATAGTCCGAAAATTACGGTACTTGAGCATTTATTTTTATACTTTGAAAAGTATTTTGTTATTTTGCTTCTTTTTATTATTATTCATTTTCTGTTTTTTTTTTAAACATGTTCAATAAATTGACTAATAAAACAATAATAATAATACAAACATATTAGATGTTTAGGAGTTTTAATAGAAATATGTTCTTGTTGTATTTTGTGTATCATTTATTTAAAGCGTGCTTCAGAATATAAGGTGAGTTTCAGGTGTTTGAGATGAGTGCATTATGCAGGGTAGGATAGTCAGCATTAAGATGCTCAGTGAGGATCAGTGTGATATCAGCCTGATGTCTGCAGCTCAGAGTCAACACAACTCTCTTCATCTCAGCACAGAAGTAAAAGATGGAGAACTGACCTGAGAGTCTCCAGTCTGCAGTCTGGACTCTCCAGAAGATCACTCAGCAGCTTCACTCCTGAATCCTGCAGATAGTTCTCACTCAGGTCCAGATCTCTCAGATGGATGTTGGACTTCAGAGCTGAGGCCAGAGCAGAACAGCTGATCTCTGACAAGCTGCAGCTCCTCAGACTGAATAAAGAAAACATGATGTAACTTTAGAAAACAATGTTCCTGTTTGAAATAACTCCAGGTTTAATAATCTGAAGAAGCTTTAGCAACGAAGTAGAAACAAATCCCTGATGATCTCAAACTCTCTGCAGCAGTTTCTCTCATCAGATGTTTAACAACTCCTTCTTCTCCCTCAGAGCTCATCAGTACTGACAGCATCTCCACTGACTCATGGAGCACAGACTGAGTCTGTGGAAGCTCAAACACTCTCCGTCACACATTCACCTTCTCTGATCTTTGTTATTATGATCAATATTCATCCATTAGCAGATACAGAAGGAAATGATTTCAATGTATTTTATCCCGGGAAAATTCTACAAATGTTGAAAACAGAGAAAAATATCTAATTACAGTAATTATATTTAGGGCCGGGACTTTAACGCGTTAATTAAGATTAATTAATTACACAAAAATTAACGCATTTTAATCGCACTTAGTGCGATTAAAATGCGTTAATTTTTGTGTAATTAATTAATCTTAATTAACGCGTTAAAGTCCCGGCCCTAAATATAATTACTGTAATTAGATATTTTTNCACTGGAGTCCAGCACCTCAGCACCCCCACTCAAAATACCTTCCCGCGCCTCTGAGCGGAGGTGCTATCAACACTAAATACCGGAGCGAAACACCAATCCTACAACAGCAACGATGAAAGATTGTAGCCAAGGCAGCGGAGCTCAGAAGATAGCTTTTGTCACACATACATACACAGAGACATACACACACACACTTTCACGGTTAGGCATTTCTTTTTTCTGGTTTTCGTCTAACAAGCTAACACAGTTCTGTGTACTGTTATGCTGTTATGTTCAGTCATCGTTCTTATGTTGAACGTGAATAATAGGTCTTAAATTCTATTCCAATTGGTGTTAAAAATGTCTTTAAAAGTGTTAAATTTGAGTTGGTGAAACCTGCAGGAACCCTGCAAACTGAAGATGCTGTGATTTGATGACTCCACTGTTCCTAAAATAAATATTCTGGATGTTTTTCTTCACATTTCTTCAAAATTCCTCCTGAAATATTTGTGATCTTTGTAAACGTTGTGATCTTGAGTTGAATCAGTTTCTGTGGGTTTTATTGGTCTGGCTGGAGTTTCCACTTTCTAACCTTCTTCAGCTCTGAACAGATTATTAAACCTGGAGTTATTTCAAACAGGAACATGTTTTCTTTATTCAGACTGAGGAGCTGCAGTTTGTCAGAGATGAGCTGTTATTCTCTGGCCTCAGCTCTGAAGTCCAACATCCATCTGAGAGATCTGGACCTGAGTCTCAACGATCTGAAGGATTCAGGAGTGGAGCTGCTGAGAGATCTTCTGGAGAGTCCAGACTGCAGACTGGAGACTCTCAGGTCAGTTCAATAACTGTATATAATAACATTATTATAATTATAATAACATTATTATAATTATATATACATATTTTTTCAATATTCATAATTTGTCGAAGTTTCCCGTGAACAAATACATTTAAATTATATTTTTCTGTTTTTGCTAATGGTTGAATATTGATCATAATAACAAAGATCAGAGAAGGTGAATGTGTGACGGAGAGTGTTTGAGCTTCCACAGNGTGGAGAGGAAAAACAAATGCAATATATTTTTCTTGCAATATTTCCACTTCTCCCTCTACTCACCTAGAAGTGGGTAATTATGAATACACTTTAAAACTAATTGTGAGGGAATAATTTTGTCTTTACTCCTAGATATTTAACCTTTTGCCTGTTGACGTTTATGACCAACCCTGGCTCTGTTATCTCCCGTACGGAATGTGCTAATGCAGTCATATGTTGATATTTCTCAGTTTATGACCGGTCAACTCTCGGTCACAAAATGGTTTATGAGTGAGAACGCTGGCTTCGAGGCCATTAAGGGTCAGACGCAAGTGATTCAGTGGGCCCAGCTGTTTAGATTATCTCCCCCAATATGTTGATTAACTCTCTGTAAACTAGTTAAAAGGTCTATCGAGAGAGAGGCTGGTCAGAATTGATGTGGCAACCCACCCGTGCAGTCAGAACCTCTGGCTGCTGTGACTTGTGATGTGAAATTCTCTGGCCGATACTTGTAATAAACCACCAGTGTTTGACATCAAAGCTCCAACTCTCCTCGTGTCTCTCTGAGTCCTGACTCTACATTGCTGCAGAAGTTTCCCTTACACTAATAAGTACAGGCTTACTTTTTCCTTCACAATCTATTTCACAAGATTGAATGTAAAACTTCCCTCCTTCACATAATCACTTTTTCATCTGTGCTCTGTTGCTTTTCCAAATCAGATAGTGTATAAACATGGCAAAACAGAACAGTACCGAGGCACATTTGAATAAATACAACTTTTCTCAGTGTATGTGGACTAATCAGGAAAGACGGCTTTGCGCTCAAAACTGGCCCAGAAATAATAATGAATGAAAAATATCAAATAGATAACGTTTTAATTTCCTAAGTCTAGAAGGAGTGAGACATAACTTGAGAAGTTCTGTCTTCAAAAGCAATTTTAATTTCCTTTTTTCTTCCTTTTTTGAGTTTAATTGTTTTACCTGTTATAGAAAACATGTTTAATAATATAATACATATATACTGTTGTTTAGTAATTCTTTATATACACATACATTCTAAAATAAAATATAATACACAGAAGAAAAACACAATTAAATCAAATGAATGCACAGGTTTCTGGCTTTAATCCTATACATTATCATTCAACTGAGCATTAAGTTATTAATTATAATATTACTATGTTAGAGTGTCATAAGATGTATAGAAAGGTACATCTGTGTAGAAAATGTTAACATTTCTATTAAAAAAATAATTGATTGTGTAGAATTTATTTAAAAAGGAAACCAAGATTATATCTAAAAAAAAAAATCACAATCAAGAGATCAAACATTAAACAAATATATCAAACGTTTTTGAAGAAAGTAAGTTAGAGAGTTAGATTTAAAAGTTGGCAGTATTAAACAGTTACACAGAGGGGAGTCTTTTTAAAGTTCACTGTAATGATGGAACTGACTTAGCAGCTGTACTGTTTTAATTAGTATAAATTAAATGGTACTTTTTAAATGAAGTTTCAGGGTAGAAATGTACCTAATAAAGATTTATGTGTAAACTTTGACTTCTCTTTCTCCAGGTTTTACAGCTCAACTCGGACATCCTCCCGCAGTACAAGCAGGAAGCCCCCAAGACGCCCCCCCACATCATCCTCCACTACTGCACCTTCAAGACCACCTGGGACTGGGTCATCCTCATCCTCACCTTCTACACGGCCATCATGGTGCCCTACAACGTGTCCTTCAAGACCAAGCAGAACAACATCGTGTGGCTGGTGCTGGACAGCGTGGTGGAGGGGGTCTAGACGACAAACAGTAGTAGGGAGGTTTTCGTAGGGGTCAGATATTCAGTTGAAGAGGTTAAGAGGATTGTTTTACGGATAACCAAAAGACTCGCGTTCCGCTGTGTCCCAACGTGTTGTTGTTGATCTTAGATTTCGGACAAGTGAAAAACGAAGGTTTGTGTGCCACTCTTCTATTTACCAATAAGACAGAGTCTCTCGTAATAACGATATGAACCGTTGTGCTACGATTTTTGTATGACTAGCCACTCGGTAACGTAAACTTAAACGCCATACATGTACAGATTCGGAAGAACAAGAGGGTAAAATTGTAGAAAGCCCACCTCAAGGAAAGAAAATCTTTTGTGTCGGTTCAAAAATTCATCGTTAAAGATTTACATAAATCGAAAATCCTGATGGTGACCGTTGATCGTTACGATGACCCATATGACTACCGAGACGACGTATTGTCTTTAATGTAACAAAGACTCCATATACAATATTACCTTCCCATTATCGTCACGCACGGCGTCATGTAAAACGAATCCTGGTGAAAGTCATCCGTAGTGTGCCAAAGCGAGTTGTTGTCTATAAAAACCTTATACGTTCTTTAGTTCGAGACAACGTTTTGTGTGAAATTTACTATGACCGTCCTCTGTGCGGATCTTGTCCTTGCCGGTAGGCGACAACGTATTGGAGCGCAGAGAGAGGTGGTGCATTTCCGTCGATTGTGAAAATCGATCCAAAGGGTAGAGATAAGAAATCCGAAAAAATCAATGACGAAAATTTACGATGGTGTACAACAAGAATTACGCAAGAGATGTAACGGTGAAATTGAATTACGAACAGAAATATTTCGTGAAAGTTTACAGAACTCGATTTTTAGACGGTATATATTATTTAAACGGGAAAGGTACGGTCTTGGAGGAGAAGGTCGGTTAGTCTCGGGTACTTCGTTAACTTATTTGGGCGTCTGGGTATGGAGTAGGTGCAAGAGCCTTCCGGCAACTACTCCAGCATGCCCCGTCCGTCCTGTAGTCCAGCTACTGCGTTGGTCTCCAGAAGTCCTCAAGTTACGCCGCCATACTCGAACCAGCCTCTACTGGACGCGGCCGGGTGCTTTCCAAGCCACACCTTCAACTCCTGCTACAGTGGTCT
>NW_011356224.1:94677-117353 GCF_000735185.1 Notothenia coriiceps
TGGCTTTGAGCCTAAGGGTCAGACAAGTGATTCAGTGTCTCCAGATGTTGGGGGTATCTCCAGTGTTCCTAGATGTTTACGTTATCTCCCCCAATATGTTGATTAACTCTGTAGGCTAGTTAAAAGGTCTATCGAGAACGAGGCGATCCAGAATTGATGTAGCAACCCAACCGTGCAGTCAGAACCTCTGGCGGCTGTGACTTGTGACGTGAATCCTCCGGCCGATACTCCTAAATAAACTATCAGTGTTTGACATCGAAACCTCCTGCTCGTCACTTGTCTCCTTCATGAGTTGGTGACTCCCACTGCATTCCTGCACAGAAGTGTCCTCCACACTTTATTGATCCTGAATGGGGATTTTTCTTACAGCAGCAAGTGAAGAGACACATGTTCATGTATTTTTTTAAATGCAATTTAGTCAATCAACAAAAAATTGAACAAAGTGTTTAGGATAATTGAAGGGGAGAAGCACAATGAAATCTGATTTAAAAACATGGGAACCAGGAAGTAAAAAAAAAGGAAGTAGTCCATAGGGTGGAGGTTGGGTGCAATGGGATGCGTCCAAAAACACCATTCTTTCACCAAGGACAACGCTGTTAATGTACAGTGTGAAACCAGAATGAACCGTTTCTCGATAAAATGTCATATTTGAGTAATGACACCTTTGTAGTTATTTTAAATCCTAACATTTATTTAACACTAACCCTAACTTCGCCACTTCCAAACCACAGCCAATTCCTATCTGTAACATTGACATAGTGGTAGGCAAGCTAAGGAGTTTGGATGCAAACAAAAATGATATACACTAATCAGTGCCCAAAGGCTTGATCGCCTCACATGACACTTCATCTGTAAAACATTTAACCAGCTAAGTCAAATTGTACGACAATGTCAAGTATGTACTGTAGTGAGCTATTAAAGCCTTCAGAGACAAGTCCTCTCATCGCAGGAGGACAGCAATATTATTACCAAACATAATACTCATACAAGCCATCATCTATTTACTACATTGTTACCAAGTGAGGGTTGTTAGAGCCCTATCAAGTTGCACACCACCTGCTTTAGGAGATGCTTTTAACTACAGGCGGTGAGATTCATCAGCACTCAGCCCACAGGGTTGCGGATTATACACTTTACTGATTATTCATTGGTAGAATAAGCGGACGATGTTGCAATACAAAAACTTGGAGAATCTATTAGATCCAGATCTTAATATTTGTATGTGAAAAGTATTTAGAAGGTTAAATCAACATAGTTTTTACTTAAACTTTAACATGTAAAGTTTTACTTAATTCACTGTTTGTTGGGTCGTAAGCTGTCCAGAGGGGTGTTGCCAAGGCTGAAGCATTGACTTGTATTGGAAAGCGTTTCTGTATTTTTTTCATTCAATGACATTGAACTGAACTGAAATGATTCATGGCCCTATCTGGAGCACTTTGACCCAGCAGGAAGAAACAAAAAGACCCCTGCCAAAAGGCCAACAGCAATGTCCTTTATGTCGAGATGAGTGACCAAGTAAAGAGAAACAAGTATGCAGATGCTAACAGGACATGAAAAGCTTTATGTGAGTCATATGATACGTTTTTTTTCTGCCATCAAATCTATTCCCAACTACGAGCTTTCTCAACCACTATCATCAAAAAACTATTTTGAGGAAACATTTTTGGAAGATTGCTGTTCATACCTCCAGCAGAAAGCCACATTTGGAATCTGAGCACTGCAACCGCGTGGAGGCTCTTTAATAACAAATTGATGTTAACATGTTCGTTTATTTTTCTTGTTGTAATAATGATTCGAAGTTAAAACAATGAGTCCATTAATCGACAAAACTGAAAAATAATTGTCGCAATTAATAACCAATTTATTGTTCAAACTGCTAAATATTTGCAAAGACCTACTTCTTAAATACGAAATATTTAGTTTCTTTATATCATGCTTTTCAACTATTGGTCGGACAAAACATCACCTTTTCTTTGGATTGTTGTGTTTTGTATTCAGCCACTTATGTTTTTTTATTTCATTTAAGAGGAATATACAGACTCCTAAACAATTAAGATATGCTAAAGTTACTTTTCTCCATCTGTTTCATTTTTTGCTTATTTTCTCATTCTCTCTAATAATTTCCCTCATAATTTCGGCATAAGAGCACGGCATCATGCTTTCTCATTTAATTTATTCAAAACAGTTCATTATCATGCATAATGCAGCGAGGCAAGTGTGGTAACAAGCTCACAGGCTTGGGGTAATGCTAATTGAATTTGATGATGAAGTATCTTCTAGACAAATAGTTTGTGACTTCATCCTGTGATATAATCATTCATGTTAAATGAGGGTAAAACATGCAACAATGTTAAAAATGCATTCCTCACTCAACCAATATGGTACTGGCATTTTAATATGTCTCCTCCCCACGAAAGTACTTAACATGAGGCACACTTCACCAGCTGTTGTGCCTCTTTGTATCTAAACCTGTAATGAATACACAAGTAACTTAATATTTTATGTGTAAATATAGTTTTAATTATATAAACACCACAGTTGTTTGCTTGTGTCAAACGACTATAGAATCGTTTTGGTGATCACATTCCAAAGTGGCAAGGACGAAATATAATTCCAAAATGAATTGCAGCTGTATTTCATTTGGTGATTTTCATCACCTTTTCTGAACATCTGTTTTTTTTTGCACTCATGAACCATATTTTAGTTTTTAAACCAAAAAAGATCTAGTACATTTTTAGTTGAATTCTAGTTGATGTTGTGGCGACTCCAATCTCCATCTTAAAGTGGACCTATCATGAATATATTTGAAAAATATATTGTAGGGCCATACCTTTATATAAAACATGTCTGTGCAGTTTTTTTTTCAAAATACCAAACAGATCATGCATTTTAGCCATGCCTCATTTCGCTCTATTTGCTCTTTTCCAGCCCTGTTTTTGCAAGGGCTGATTCTGTGACGTAGCTTTAATGCAAATGAGCTGCAGCTGACCACGCCCTCCTGCAGGAGAGGGGACCGTGCTCTGAGATCAGCTGCTGGGCTCTCAGAAGAGGGGGAGGAAAAGAGAGGCTCCGTCCTCCGTGTATTATTCTTATATTATTATATAGAGTCGTTATATATTTGTTTTAAAGCTCAATTAATAACAAAGAAGACCTTTGACCGGCACTTTTCAAATTTTTTCCGGATGATTCGAACTTTAACGGACATGTTGACCGGCGAAAAAAAATAGATTTTTTTTCGCCGGTCAACATGTCCGTTAAAGTTCGAATCATCCGGAAAAAATTTGAAAAGTGCCGGTCAAAGGTCTTCTTTGTTATTAATTGAGCTTTANCTATATGTTTTGCATTGAGGTGATACTTGAGGCTTGATGTGCTGCGGTGATATGCGAATTCCTTTTTGCATAATTTGCAAACAACTGTGCTCTTATCGACTCTTCCCTCCGTCCGTTTTTTAAAACAAAATGTCCCATCCACGGGGCCAACCAAAGCGGTCTCATCAGCTTCTTCGTTCACGTTTGACTATTGTTCACTGTGGTTTGTTGTTGTCTGAAGTAATGAACGTTAGTTGGTGCTCCAGTATAATCGGTACCCCTGAAACTCATCCAGTGAGAAACGTTCCGCGGTGCAAAAATAAGTGCGATTAAAATGCGTTAATTTTTTTAACGCGTTAATTTTTGTGTAATTAATTAATCTTAATTAACGCGTTAAAGTCCCGGCCCTAGTAATTATACATTAATTTCTGAGGGGATGCTTCTTACTGTTAGACTATCTCAAAATAATACATTTCAAACAATAAATGGCCAATTGAATCAGAAACACTTCCTATCCCCAAGATGCAAAAGAGCTTTCCAAGAATCATGCTTCCTTGTCTTTTGAGCTGAAAAAAACTAATCTGAAAATGTTCCATATAGCTGACTCACATATGTCCGACTTATGTGCATGGTGAGATAAAGCCTCAAGACTGTTCAAGCATAAATAATATGTTGAATTATGTACAGCCACTTTGGCCTGAAGGCAGGAAGATTCAAGGAGGAAATGAGACTGACAAATCTGTTACTAGGTCAAATACCAGCAAGATGCAAGACATGTCAAATATGCCAGGTTCAGGTGTGTCTTACATACTGAAAAGTAAGTAGAGGAAGAAAAAACAGCTAGCCTACTATATATACTACAATTACAGAGATCTGACCAAATATTAGCACATTAAAAGATATTTTAACTAAAATATATAATTATTGAGGGAACTACAAAAAGCACTATTGTCCACTGTAAAGAACATGTTATGTTATTTAAAAGAAAATACATTGCTGTGTTTATTCGTTTAACCTAATACTGAAGAACTGTTCTCTTTGTTTTTCCTCTCTGCCTCCAGGGGACCACTTGGTAGGCAAAAGCAGGCGATGTAAGAATCTGTACTTTCAGTTTTGCAGACAGCACACAGTTTTAATAATTGATTTCCTGAAAGTAACTTTCCTCCAGGATATAGACATTGTTACACAAGCTCCACCCGGCCAGCAGAGACAGCAGCACAGACAGAGACCTGCACAAAAGGCTTCTGTAAGAAATGTGCCACTTTAGCAAAAACAAATCTCCCAAAACACTTGGGGAATAATCTTGCAAGAATACTGTTAAAACAAATTGCACTCTTCACCCATTGGAAGATGCTAAACATCTCCATAACCTTAACAATCAAACATTAAGAAGCACTGATAGCATCAACACCAGCTCCACCATTACAATTAGCGTCTTTGAGCCTGGACAACAACAGCGATAGCTAAATGGGTGGCTACAGTTTAACATCGTGGAGGATGAGGGGCTACGTTAGATTAGGATCGCATCCAACGTGTCGACTGCACATCACAGCGCATTATTTTGACCCACAGTGGAAACTTCAGTCTCATGCTTTGACTGAAGATGAAGACAGAGGAGCGGCATTTTTCCGACAACTTTAAACAGGCTTGTCTGTTTGAGCAACTGGCTCAGTGCAAAGAAGTAGACAGGGTTGGGAGAGAGCGTAAGAGAGAGAGAGAGAGGTTCCAGGTTGTTGTGTTGAGAATATTCAGGAGAATATGTCATTGTTCCAGTGATAAACAAACATTTGCATAAAGCATATTTGTCCACTCATATATGTTGATAAGAGTATTCAAAACTTGAAAAATATTCCTCTAAGGTAAATTTAGAACAGATCAAAAATTAATTAAATATTTGAATCGGCTGACAGTCCTAATTATTATTATTATTATTATTATTATTATTATTATTATTATTACAAGAACACCAAACAACCAATTAAAATTGGTAATTTAAATGTTTTGCAAAAGCATGCAGTCTCACAGAATAAGCAATTCTCACTCACATGTAAATAACAAAAATCTGCACACTGCTTAAAAATATGCACCAAACATATTAGACTGCTAGATTGTTGTTCTCTTTTGTAATGTTTAACCTGGAAAATATAGTGTGTCCTTCTTGAAGTTGTTTATAGCATTTATCCATATTCCCATTTGATCAAGCACATGTTGCATCACCAGTACATAAGAAGAGGAAGGGACTAAGGAAGGAAGAAAGGAAGGAAGGAAGGAACAAACAAACCATGGAAGGAAGGACAGAAAATAGTACATAGAAAAATATAAATGTTTTCAATACCGTGTCTAAATATAATATAGTTCTAAAAATATAATATAGTTCTAAAAAGGTTTGAATTATTGCAAGAGGTGGGGAGATACAAATAATTTCAGATCTGGGTCAGGACACAAATCCCAATGTCACCAAAGGTAATTTGATCAATTGTTCAACGGGCTGAAAGATGGGATGAACTGTATTTCTCTTCAAATCTAAACTATTAAAGAATTTTCAGTTCAGATACTTATTCAGACAGACATTTCTTGTAAGACGAGTAAAAGCCTTATCTTTTATGGCCAATATATATTTATATATACATTTCTCCACCTACACTCATCCATAAATATCCTGCCGCTACCTCATTTGTTCAGATGATTCCTCACATAAACCACAGGAAGCACAGTGTGCCATTAATTATGTGTCACATGCTCTCTTCTGTTGTACAGTTTTATGCTGCTTTCAACACCAGTACGATGTCGCCTGCTGTGCAGATCTGTGCAGCCTCCGAACAAAGTGAAAACAAATTCACAACAATTCTCATGTTCACTTTCTCCATTGAACACACTGCAATATTTCCATAAAGGGTAATCAATAATAAAAAGAGTTCTCTCTCTCACTCTAAAGGGTCCTGATGGGAATTTCATTTTTTAGGGGATTATAAAGATCCAAGCTGCCTTTAAGCAGCTGTTTATATTAAACAGTTGTGTGGGTGGTCAGTAAGATAAGCTATAGTAATTATCCTTTAAAAACACACATTTACACAAACAACAAACTGTACGCAGCTGTGGTACATCAGCAGGTGTCACACTTCAAAGTGTCCTAATGGGAATAGGATTTTTTAGGGGAGCTAATGAAGAAAAACTGACTTTAAGCTGCAGTTTATATTAGACAGCAGGAGTAGTAGTGGTGGTGTTGTTCAGCAGGAAAAAGCTGTCACGGGAAATGATTCAACTGTTCTATTCTTAGTGCACTGATATACTACAGAACATTGCTTGTGCATTTACACTACATGTTTTTGCTTTTACTATACCGGCTGTTTGTTTACACCCACATATTTCGCACATGTGCTGTTGGCACGTTAAGATTGTGCAAGAACATGTTTTTGCACGCAGATGTCTGTATTAAAAGTTATTAGTAACGCCTGTGCTTTTCCTTTAAAGGCAAGACAAAAGCAAGCTCTATACGCCCAAAGTCGCAACGCATGCACTGCGGCATCATTTTGAAACACTGTAACCAATTATCTTATTGCGCCAAGTGTTCATCCTCTCAGGAGCTTGAATGTGCTCTTGACATCACTTGGAAATCTGCACACCCTATTCAGTGTGTTCAAATGATAATTTGACCTGTTATTGGAGTAACATGAAGGGTAAAAAAACACACCAGATCATGAGAAAACATCTGCTTTGGATCATTTATATTCAACTTAAAGTACTAGCATATGAAAGACCAAAACAACGTTCACACAGCATATCATTATTATGAATATATAAGACCCTAAAAGCAGCTCCCTAAGTGGATTACCTTTCAGTATGCACACATTGCAAGGCACTAAAGCAAAATCCACCAGTCATTTCACTCTGAAATGCACCAAAAAAATAATAAAACAGCAGTCACTGCATGGCAAAAGCTCAAATCAGCTGTATCTCGTACTTACATCCCACCATCATCATGGCCACGGAGAAGATCTTCTCCCCGTCCGTGGTGGGGGCGATGTTTCCGAACCCGATGGTGGTCAGGCTGGTCATGGTGAAGTACAGAGAGGTGATGTACAGAGAGTCTTTGCCCGGGCCGCCCTCCCATTGGCCAGAACCACTGGCGTTGTAGCGGTAAGGCGATCCTATGCTGAGAGCCAGCTGGTACAGCCAGCTGTCCATCTTGATGGTGTTGGTGGCCTCGTCGATGACCTCGTAGTCTCCGATGCTGTACCTGTTGAGGATAACATCTAAATGTTAGTGTGTTCAGGTATGAAAACAGAGCAAGCATAACTATCCACCTTAAGACCCGTAAGATCTACCGTCTTTCTTGTCTTAAATATTTTTCTTGTGGATGTTGTAAATGGATCTGCTGCGATGCTCCTATAACTTTACGAGCATCGTATTGTAACAGCCCAAGAGTAATTGGTAAGTAATGGCAAGAAAAATATTGCTGTTGTGTTTAGTGTTATTGATTTGGAGTTAATTAAGGAATAATTGAGAAGGGATTTTGTGTTTTGGGGAGCAGAAATGGTTTGCTATAGGGCACAAATGATTAGCTAATCACCTGATACTGTATGGAGGATATTAAACAAAGCTTGTAGTCAGCAAAACAGCAGCAGATGTGATTTCAGTACAGGTGGGGAGGGCTGCAGTAGATGGGTACATTCCCAGCAGCTATCAGGAGTTTTTACCAGCTCTAAACTGTGAGGAAATTATAAACATTTCCCTTCAGTGATTAAAAACTCATAACCTAAAAATAGTTTACCAGATGCAGGCGAGCCAGTGAGCCACCAGTCCGAACACACACACCAGCAGCACCAGAACAGCAGCTCCGTACTCCAGGTAGTGGTCCAGTTTCCGAGCAACACGGCCCAGACGCAGCAGGCGGACCACCTTCAGAGAGCTGAACAGACTGCTGATGCCCTGAGGAGGAGGAGGAGGAGGAGGAGGAGGAAAGTAAGATGGAGACAGGTAGGGAGGTATGGTGTTATGATAAGGGGAAAAAGAGAGGTGTAGCGAGGAAAGAAAGAGTGAGAAAAGAGGACAAACAATTAATAAACAAAACGAGAAATTGGAAAAAGTTTGATTTCTAATGTAAAAAGTAAATTGAAAACAATGGTTATGCAGAGCCCCACCCTTCTAATGTTGCTTTGCTTTCCATTCAAAATCTGGAAAAATATAGTTATAACAATATATCATTGGCAGATGTATCCTTTTGTAGGCAATTGCTCATTGATTTCTAACACATGCTGCCTAGCATTATATCAAATAATACCATCTTTATGTCATTCGGAGACTTTATCACTGTATAGCATTTTTTTAAAACACCTCTTACACATGCAATACTATATGGGTTTTAAAAGCTGTAGGCAGCAGCAGTTTCAGTAGATTGTAGAGAGTCAAAAGGTTGTATAAGCGAGGAAAGTAAATCATAGTGTAAAGGAATACAACAACAGCGTGATCAGATGTTTACAGTCTGCCCACAAATAAATAATGCTTAAAATAGCTTTATATTCGTGTTTAAAAAATACACAAAGGAGTCTTTCTGCAAAAACACCTACACACAGAGTTAGTGAGAAGGGTGTTAAGATGCTCTATAACAAAAGCTCAACTTAAATCATCCACTTCACTGAAGCAGGTTTTTCTCATAATACTAATGTATTTGCTGTGGCTCTTTTGCATTCCGAGCCACACTTCAACATCCATCAAAATTACTTCTAAATGACATTTTTGTCAATTGTTATGCAGCTCTAAGCTCAAGGGGAAACCAGAAAACTCAGAAGACAAACTGTTATTTTCTTACTCAATAGTTTTCTTCCAAAACCAGGAAGTTAGCCCATTAAAACCATCAGCTTAAACATTAGATACAGATCACAGATTGTGACATTTTGTTGGCCAGTAAAGTGAAACTCAAAGCAGAGAGGAAAAGATACTTGATAAGAGAAATCTTTAATTAAAGACAACATTGAGTGTTGCTATACTTTTCTGTGGCTATTGTTTCTTGAAATCTATAATGTCTAAGATACTGTACTTTACTTTACCCAAGTGGTGCCAAGACTAACTCAATTGTACATCAAACTAACAACTACACCACACATTTGAAAACTATCCTTTGTTTACCTTTTGGAGATTGTGCTACAGTATTTGTTTCACTAAAGTATCTATCCTTTTAATTCTGAGGTCTAAAGCTGCCAGTCCATTGTACGCCTCCAATAAAATCACGACTCAAAGTGCAATGTATGGCCTCTAATAACCCCACATTACAGTGCAGTGTACTAGGTTTTATTTTCATTTATGAGCAGGGTTAGGGTTTTGTTGTATGTGTATACATTTGGTGAACAAAACCAATAATCATGAGCGCAGAATCCTTTAATCTTTTAATAAAGCAAAGCATGCTGCTGTCGAATAAAGTAAGATCACATGAAACGAAATTCAGCAACCATAGCTTACACTTTGACTGTTTAGGGCATGGGTGTCAAACTCAATTTCATTGCGGGCCACATTAGCATTATGGTTGCACTCAAAGGGCTGGTTGTAACTATATAAATATACATATATAAATATATATAAAATAATGTATTATATTACATTATTGCCTCTGAATTGGATTATTATTGGATAGGGTAATAACTTCGTAATTAACTACGTCTGAAAGCAGAAGTCTAGGGCAAATAATTGCAAGTCTCTTCAGCGCATGTCACAAAATGAGATGCATTGCGGGACATGTAGTTTATGGGCAACCTGCTTCTGTAAAGTGGCATGTAACCGTATAATAAACGTATTATAATCTTTGTAAGCTCTTGCGGGCCACATAAAATGAATTTGCGGGCCGGATTTGGCCCCCGGGCCTTGAGTTTGACACCCCTGGTTTAGGGTAATGTTTGTTTCTGGAAACAATACTGAGGACAAGTATCTTTAACTGTGAAATAAACTATAGATGTGATGACTTTAATTCTTAACTCATCTTATATTTTTGTCTTCCATCATGATAAATTGTTATAAGTGACAAAATATCCACCCATTCTTTAAAACTTCAAAATGTTGAGGTTTAGTTAACACATTTAAAACGGAGGGGTTTTATGTTCATATTAAAATAAAACTCAATATAATGTATACTTATCTGCACAGTTTCTATCATATTCTGTTTCTATTATTCTATATTTATGTATTCTTATTTATTTACTTGTACTATTGTATCTGTTTTATTGTGTTGCACTGTTGGAAGAGCCTGTGACCTAAGATTTTCATTGTCATAACTGTAGCTATGCACACAGGACAATAAAAAGCCTTGAACTTAATGTATTAAATCAAGTCAGGTGAAGGACCAATTTATTTACACTTATTTGTACGTTTCATAATTCCTCCGGAGAATGTCAGGCACTTTAATTATTCTGTAAATGTCTTACTTCGTACATATCTTGGTCACAGTTCTTTAATAAAAAAACTAAAATAACCTTCTCAGTAATCCAGTTTTCGCCAGGCTTTCATTTGAATGCATTACACCACAGGGCCTCGCCACACAATCCCTCACCCCAAGAGTATTGTTGGTTAATTATGTCCTGCCCTAGTGTAGCTGACCCTGGTTCTTTATATCCTGTTCTCTAACACAGGGGTTCCCAAACTTTTCAGCCCGCGACCCCCAAAATAACAGCGCCAGAGACTGGCGAACCCCTGTTTTCCGCACTCGCTGCACTGGCCTTGTTGCGGGGAAATTATACAGATGACTAGTCCGCCCCTAAAAATGTCTATGCAAAAGTTATTATTAATAATAAGCTTTTTTTTAAATTATTAAAAAAAATAATCAATTTTTTTTTATACATTTTCTTTTTTTAAATTTTCATTTTTTTTTGTAATCATCTCGCGACCCCCACTCGGGGTCTGGCGACCCCCCTGGGGTCACAACACACACTTCCCCAAACACAGCAAGCAGAGGAAAAGGCTTAACATAAACAAGAGTGATTGTTTTCAAGCCCAGAGCCCGAGGCGTCGGCACGCTCTGCACAAACCGTTTAAGCACCGTCAACAAAGCCGAGCAGCCGGGGCTGGACAACCTGAAGATAAATATCTACAAACATTTAAAAAAATAATTACTCTCATTTTGGAGCATGGAGAGAAAAATGTACACAAACAAGCCAGCAGGTTATCTAATAATATAGGATATGATGGTGTGTCATTTGTGGCGAGTTGCTCTCTACAGCCTTTTTTAAACTCCTCGCTCTTCACACCCATCCTGGTGTTCTCTTTCTGCCTTAAACTCTTGATCAGAACGGCATATTTCGCCTTTTTTCAACTTGTGACCCCGATCTAAGCCCACTAACAGAGCTATGATTCGCTCTTCTGCTCCGCACGAGACATGATTTGACTATTACATCTGAAAGTGTTCAGTTTTCATGATAGGAGGACTTGTATTCATGTACTTCAGTCAAGAGTTTCCTGATTCTCTATTCATTTACGCTAAAAGCTGAAACATGTTCCCAGGGTTTGTAAAAAATACATTTCCCTGTACTCCAAAGTAAAACTCTAATATCTCTTGGATTAAAAGGGTATTTAGGGAGCATTCAAATAATAAAGCACCCATAAGGATTTTAAAGCATACAAATAAATGAAACAGTCAGTATCAGCATATAAAGAGAACAATGCTGCCGTTTTTAAAACATTTCAGTTTTCCAACTATCTGAACTTGTTTATTTGATATTCAAGAAAAACATTTTTAGATAAAAAAGGAGATATCAGAGCAGCATAAACTCTCATTTAATTATAGGGCGACTGTGGCTGTGAGGGAGTGTGGTCGTCTTTCAACCAGAAGGTTGTGGGTTCGATCCCAGCCCATGCAGTCAACATGTCGATGTATCCTTGGGCAAGATACTTAACCCTGAGTTGCTCCCGATGGCATGGCCAACGGTGTGTGAATGTGTGTGAATGTTAGGTCCTAGAGTAAGGTACACTGCTCTGTATGAATGGGTGTGAATGGGTGAATGACATGTAGTGTAGTATGTAAAGCGCTTTGAGGGGTCTTAAAGACTGGATAAAGCGCTATATAAGTACAGTCCATTTACCATTTAATTAGTTTCAGAATTCCTTTGAAAAGCTCACAGAATAGCTTTACACTGGAATAAGTAACAGTCGGGTCTGCAAAGAACATTTACTTCAGTATTTCATCGCTATTGGCAGCGATCTGAACTGCTCCTTGGATTCTCATGAAGTAGATTGTGGATTGGAGTCTTTCCAAGGAGGTTATCGGGTCAAATGGTTTCAATGTGACTGATTAGGAGGAAGTTAATCACAGAGGGATTACTAATCAAGGATAATTAGGTTACTCGGAGATTGCCTGTATCAAAGGGTTTAGAAAACAGCCAATTTACATATCCTCAACCATTCTACCAGAATGTAGCTAAATAAACTCAGACTCAGACGATGAAACAAGTGTGAGTCAGACCATGAAACAAGTGTGAGTCAGCCTCACAAAGTGGAAGAGGCTTCACGTTTAGATGTGTCACAGAGCATGTCTCTAAAGATGGATCGGAATCTGAGCTCCTCCTTAAGAAATATTCTTGACCAGCCTCCACTGGACACTCGCGCTTCTAAGCAGTTGACCAATCACAACGAAGCCGGCGAGCTGACCAATCAGAGCAGAGGGTGAAAAGAGGTGCTGCAGCACTAACCCATTAAAGCATGGAGACCTGTCACAGTACAGACACTAAATACAATATGAACCTGAAAATGAGCATATAGGGCCCCTCTATATATGGTGATTTATCACAATTGCAAGGAAATATTCTCTGTCACTTTAGCGTTGCCAATAAAACATCTTAAATCTTGATATGTTTATGGTGACGCATGAGGTGTTGGCTGCACCTCCAGCTCTCACTCTTCCTGCAGGTTCTCTCTGATGCCACTATCCCCCCCCGCCCCCAGCCATGCCTCTCTGCAGCCACAGCTCCAAAGGCCTCCCATGGGACTCGGACCGATCCCAGCTCATATGTAAATGCCTCTAAATTAAGAAGCCACAGGAAAGAGGGACACAGATGAAAAGAGCAGGAGTCAAGAGCGAGCGATGCATGTAAAATCATGGCTAATAAGCACCTGTTTATCCCGACAGCGGCCGGTGAAGTGAGACGGAGAATAGACAGAGATTACGCGTCCGCGGGGAAGCTCTTTTCACAGCGGCAGCTCTTTCTCTCATTATTTTCTAAGCAGAAAAAGGCACTGTTGCATGGTCCCGACAGCCCCGGGGGCTTAACGTGTGTTCAGGGCTCAATCCGATGAGCATTACAAATGTAAAAACGTCTCCTCTTTTAGACGAAAGAGCGCCATGCTTCAATTGAGTTTCAATCGTCACCCAACAAGAAGTACATTCCCCAAGCAGGAGAAGCCAAAAAGTACAGGTGCTAATCCCATCACGATTCAACGCCAGGATGAACGTCAGACTTTGAGGATTTTTGGCATCACAAAATGCAATTGTAAGCTTTTGTTCTTAACGTTGACACATTGAAGACATTAAAGATACACTGTGGGGATTAGTAGAGAGAAACAATAACCATCAGACTGTAGTATCTCTGAGTCTCTTTCACACCGTAAACCATCTTTATATTTTGACTAGTTCTTTCTAATCCTCTCACTTCATGTCCCCCTTTAGTGGAGCTTGTCCCCACAGGAAAAGCAAAGTTGGAACGAAGAACTTCAACAATGACTCTGCAGTTTATTCTGCCAGTAAGTAGTTATAATGGCCGTCAGTAACTCACATCTCCCACTTCTAACAGCAAGCAGCAGGCTGAGTAAATGGCTTTTTGCCACTCAGTGAACAACATGACATGAACGCAGCATTTGTGTGTCATTTCATCTCTCCGTCTTCAAACGTGCAGGACTAAATAACATTTGGTGAGTCAGCCTTTTAGGCATTATGCTCTGAGCCAAGGTAACACACTGCACGAGGATCTGAGAGCTGCTGGAAGTCTGGAAAAGTATAATTCTCATTTAACATGATTTATATAATAATGTGGGGGACATTTTGAGAATATCGATATTGATTTCACAGGAACACAAAGCTATAGTTATAACACTTTTAGGCATAGAAGAAAGTGCAGAAGTCCATCGTTCTTTTCATACCTCTGCAACTTTGTCTTCTTTCCTTCCACTAAATCTTCCCTTGATTTTTACACCCTTCTAATTTGAGCATTCAAGATGGCTTTTACATTCTTCTTCTCCTTCGTCTTCGCCCTCCCTCTCTGCGTGTTTACATGCAGGGTAAATGCCTCTCGCCCCCTGACTGCACCGTGCACAGCTTCCTCCCGGCTCTCTCAGCCTGCACGCCATGCAGAAAGGTCAGCCTGGATTAGACCTTTCTTCGCCTGCCGGCACCCTCTGTGTCAGCAGGTGGCTTCAGGAGCTGTGGGGGCCCTCTTTTCACACCCTTCTCCGCTGCTGCAACGTGACGGAGAACCAGCACAACTCCACTTGCAGATCTTACATCATGTTTTTACAGCCAGAGCTCGACTACTACTTCGGCTGACCTGTAAGTGTCTGTGTGTAGGTGTTGCTGTATTCAATTCTAACACCTTAAAAGAAAGCTCTGTTTCTGTCTTTTGTATTGGTAATAATAACATTTTACCCACATGCTTCAGAGCCAAACGCATTACATAAACGCCCAACAGGGGCTGTTCTCCTCTTTGAGTTGGAACAGCCCCAAAAAGTTGCAATATCACAATACCTCTAGAGTCTAATACCAACCGATTAAATACACACCTACTGAGATGATGTGATTAAACCCGTGAAAACCCTGCCCATTTTGTTCGAAGAGGACATATTATACTCATTATTTAACTTTTGACAAAAATGTAAACGCAACATATAAAGCACTAATGTTAAAGAATTGCTTTATTTTGAGGATTTGATGAAGAAAACTTTTAAAACTTTTAGTTTAGCATGGCTTGAAAGCATCTTGAAAAAAGACACACCTAAAAATACTTCCTGCATGCTTCAGCTATCAAGGAAGCAACATGGGGAATTAAGTCTGCAACGAGCCTATAATAGTCTCTGCCATTTTCTCTCACTCTACATCTTAAGCCGCCCACACTGCCCTCAGTCAGCATCCATCTATTCCTCCAGTCTGCTGATACGGAAAAGCAGCAACACAAACGGCAATTTAGCAAAGAGAGGAACAGTGACTCTGACTGTGTTCTTTAGTGGCTGGAAATGTACGTGCCATTGATTTCTTTTCAGTCTGTCTCTACCCCTTGTGACAGTCAGTGGTTTGAAAACACAGCGAGAGAAAATCTCCGCCCAGCGGTAGCTCATCAGATCCATCAGCCATCGGGAGAGTTTCAAGGCTGAGAGACACCTGAACAGAGACGCAGTTAAAGACACTTACTGGAGGATCCACAACTCGATACAGCACTCAGTGTGTGCAGGAGAGCACACAGACACACACTGAGACATAAGTGCTCAGACTGCCTGTGCTGCAGCACCTCTTTTCACCTTCTGTCTGAAACCAGAGCCCAGTCTGCTCTGATTGGTTAGCTGACCAGCTCTGTAGTGATTGGTCAACCGCTTATAAATGTCCCGCCCTTTAGCCTATCACGTACAATGTATTGGAGCGCTAGCCAATAGAAGCACGAGAGTTACATAGTGATGTCCCTTTTTTACTTCAGTAAACAAAGGAGTCCAACGGAGGCGTCTCAGGCAGGGGGCGGGGGGGGGGGAAAACTCCCTCTGGGGGTAACACAGGGATGTTATCCTTTGCAGACGAGTCACATGCACAAAAACCTATACAACACACACAGTATAGAGAAAACCCCAAAAAGCATGAAAGGGCCCCTATATCAGTATCCCATGAGAATGAACAAAACAAAAAAACATGCATGTCCTCACCAAAAGTGGAGAATGAAACAGAGATGTTTGAAAGTGTAACTTTGACATGGCTATAGGTTACTTTGACGATTCATTGTTGAGTTTATGACATTTTATAGTGACACATGTCCATTACAGAACATTTCCCCCAGGGCCTGATGAGAAGTCTTTACATTTATTATTTAGTCCAAAAGACAGCCAAAGTCCAAAACATTACTAATTTTAGTTTGAACCGGCAAGAGTATGCCAGTTGTCGTCTGTTTGATGCATTAACTTGAGTAATACAACATGTATTTTCATGTAAAATGCTTATAGGGGTTACTTCACTCACATACATATCCTGTTGTGAAAAAAGAAGGTGGTTTAAGAGCTGCTGACAACTATTAAAAGTTTTAGGTCTAATGTTATTCAGTACAAATATAAATTGCTGAAGGAGGTGTGAAGTAATGTTTTGGCATACTAAAATAAAAGGTGCTGTTAAATTGAGCTGCTGGTAGCTTAAACACTGGTATTAATATTATTATTAGTAGAACTGGCGTTTAAAAACTCATGTAATTAAGCCCCCACAGGCAGACACACAAACACACACCCACAGCATGTGTTCACAACAAATACACACCCGCTCGTGAATACATTTAATGTTCTACCATAAAAAAAAGTGAGAAATGCATGTGTACAACATTTGTTATTTTTCATTTTGCATTCAGTAGATTCCACACAAGCTGTGGTCTAATTAATTCAGAGGGAAATGAAGTGGAAAATCCCCTCTAATGGACTCCAGGCCATATTGATACAACTCCTCGATATGTGATCTGTGTAAATGGGCGTTAAATAGCAGGAGCGATCCCTCAAAGGACATCAACAAAAATAACAGGTTAAGGATCTAACACGTTCATAATTTAATTTAACTAATTAAAATTGCACGAGATCAATGTTTCTGTGAAAGCCGGTCAGGAAAAATAAGTATCAATAAATGAAAACCAAGACCAGGAAATCATCTTCAACGCCGGATGAAACTCTCTTTAGCCACAATGGAAAATCGTAACCAAATCACACCTGATTCTAATTTAATTCTACATGCTAACAGATTTAAATACATCAGCATGTCTTTGGAATGAGTATATTGACTTTTAAAATATTTCAATAATGAATTTCAAGCTATCACACCACAGCCTGCTGAAGAAGACTTGTGGAAAGTTAGACATTTTCCAATTACTTTCCCACTTTCACAGGCAAACTGCCATCCATTATCTCGGCCAGAACAAAAACAGAGCGCCATCAATTATTAATCAGTCAACTTAATGAGCTTATTAACTCAAACTGGAACCTGCTGTTGTGCCTCACACACGATAAACAGCCACACTTGGAGCTTTATGATGCTCACAATGAAAATAAACATAGCTGATGTTTAGCAAGAAAGCTCTTCTATGCTGACCATGTAAGTGTGATAGCATGCTACAGGTTGCTAATTAGCACTAACTACAGCTCACATTGCTGCCATCAAATGTGGCATTTTACTCAAAAAACACCACAATATTTGTCCTGCTGGGGACCCAAGGTGAAAGTTCAGGGATTCCCAAAGTCATTAGGATACAGCGTCTGACAAACCTGAATGTCTGTACTGAGTGTCAATCTGTCAATCCTTTCAAGTTGTCAGGCAGTGGACTCAACACCAAACCTACCCCCCCCAGAGTCTGTGTTTGTCACATCCCTCCCCAAAACATCCCAGTCTATAAGTCACTTCTCCATCTCTCCTAACAGAAATGCTCTATTGTTTCTGAGGAAGGGACACAGGGTTGACAACAAACTAAATCTAAAGCCTGTTCACTTTTTCTTCCAAACACACGGTGAGAAGATAAATGTATTCCTGTCTCAGAGAGCATATTTATACTTGGCAACACGATGTAAAAACATCTGATCGTGAGCCATTGCATTTGAATTTGGTATGTACATGTCTAAGCCTTCTTGTTCTCCCAGTTTTAACATCTTTCGGGTGGATTTCCTTTCTTTAGAAAACTACAGCCAAGTTTTTAAGTAGCAATTCTAAATGTATTTAGTTAGGACTACCACTGGCAACTAGCAATGTACTGTATACTGATGGCTCTGGTGCATAACAGAAATTACATTTTTCTGAGGTATATGTTATAAGTGAAGGTAATAGAGTGGTGCATACATTTTGTAGACCAACTTCAGTAGGCATCACACGGGTTTCCTCAACAACAAATATTTTTGGAATATTGCAAAGAAATCAGCTCTGTTGCAAACACACTTTAATGATACTGGCAAACACGCTAGAAAGGAACGGCATCGCTGTTGCATAACCTCGCGTCTCCACCACTAAAGGCAGCTAACATTTTAGCTAGTTTCCATCTCTATTCTTTAGGCTTTTTAGTTACTGCTTTTAAATGTACCTACATGTTGTTCTTTAATGCGTCTCTATTGCACTTTAACTTAATGCTTGTTTTATAAAGCACTTTCAAATGTCTTGAGCTAAAATCTGCCATATAAATAAATTTGCCTTTCCATGCCAACCTTTCTTCCAGCCAATCAGAGCCCATGAAGCAGATTGAATAAACCCCAACCATACCTCATCCACGTTCTCGAAGGCGTTGATGATGTCGTACGGCAGGCAGGACAGCAGGTCGATGACGAACCAGGTCTTCTCGGGTTCATGCGGATGAGCTTGGGGTCGGAGATGACCTCGCCGCCGGCCCCACGAAGGTGGTGTGGAAGTTGAGGACGATGTCCACCAGAAAGATGACGTCCACCACGCTGTCCAGCACCAGCACACGATGTTGTTCTGCTTGTCTGAAGGACACGTTGTAGGGCACCATGATGGCCGTGTAGAAGGTGAGGATGAGGATGACCCAGTCCCAGGTGGGTCTTGAAGGCTTGCAGTAGTGGAGGATGGATGTGGGGGGGCGTCTTGGGGCTTCCTGCTTGTACTGCGGGAGGATTGTCGAGTTGAGCTGTTGTAAAACCTGGAGAAAGAAGAAGTCAAAGTTTACACATAAAATCTTTATTAGGTACATTTCTACCCTGAAACTTCATTTAAAAAGGTACCTATTCCTAATTTATACTAATTAAAACAGTACCAGCTGCTCAAAAGTCAGTGTTCCATCATACAGTGAACTTTAAATAGACTCCCCTCTGTGTAACTGTTTAATACTGCCCAACTTTTAAACTAACTCTCCTAACTTACTTTCTTCAAAACCTTTTGATATATTTGTTTAATGTTTGATCTCTTGATTGTTGATTTTTCTTTTTTTTGATTATAATCTTTGGTTCCTTTTAATGATTAAATTTCTACCACAATCAATTATTTTTAATCAGAAATGTTAACATTTTCTACACGATGTAGCCTTTCTTAATACCATCTTTATGTTAGCACTCTAACCATAGTTAATTATTATAATGTACTATACTTTAATGCTCAGGTATGAGTATAATGTATTAGGCTTAAACAGCCGAAAAACCTGTTGCATTGTCATTGATTTAATTGGTTTTTTTCTTCGTGTGATTATCGATATTTTCATTTTAGGAATGTATAGTGTAGTATATAAAGAATTACTAAGACAGACAGTATATATGGTATTATATTACTTTAAACATGTTTCTATAACAGGTAAAACAATTAAACTCAAAAAAAGGAAGAAAAAGAGGAAATTAAATCATGGCTTGTTTGAATAGACAGAACTTCTCAAGTATTCTCACTCCTTCTAGACTTAGGAAATTAAAAGCGTTATCATTTGATATTTTTCATTCATGTTATTTCGGCCAGTTTGGGCAAGCCGCTCTGATTATTCCAGTTACGGGACCATGTTTGAGTGCAAATGCCTCGGTACGTACGTCTGTTTCCTGCCAGTTTAGTACACTATATGTTTGAAAGTTGATCATTTATTCAAATGTGCCGACCTTCCACGGTACTTTCTGTTTTGCCATGTTGTATACACTATCTGATTTGGAAGAAGCAACAGGCACAGTATGAAAACGCTGTCTATGTGAAGTGACTGGGAAGTTTTTACAATTTGAATCTTGTGAAATAGATGAAAGAAGATATGAAGGCAAAAATAGCCCTTGTACTTTTTTATAGTGTAAGGAAATCTTCTGGCGTAGCAATGGACAGTGACGGGAGTGATTAGAGAGAACGAGGAGAGTTGCGTCAAACACTGGTGGTTTATTACAAGTATTCGGCCGAGAATTTGCACATCACAAGCACAGCAGCTAAAGGTTCTGACTTGCTGACGGGTCGTCTGGGTTGCCAGCATCGAATTCTGCCTAGTGTCTCTTCTTCTGATAGGGAGGGGGTTACAGATGATGTTAATCAACTCATATTGGGGAGAATAGTCTAAACAGCTTGGTGTCTTCCATGATTCACTTGTGTCTGACCGTCGTTAATGGCCTCGAAGGCCAGTCGTTCTCATCATAAAGCGCATTTGTGACCTGAGAGAAATCGGACAGAAGAGGTAATGCGAGATGACTGATTAGCACGATTCGGCGTACAGGAGATAACAGAGCCCAGGGTTGGTCATAACGTCAACTAGCAAAGTTAAATATCTAGGTTTTTATGTCAAAGATCATAAATTATGCCCTCACAATAGTTTAAGAGTGTATTCTACATTACCCAGCTTCTGGGAGTAGAGGGAGAAGTGGAAATATTGCGCAAGAAAAAATATTAAGGGCATTTGTTTGTCCATCTCCACTTTCTCAGTCGGTATTGCATCTCTTTCTTGCTCCGTAAAGCTCCCTGTGACAGAACTGCATAATGATATAATTGTGGCTTGAAATGATCAGAAAAGGAACGAAGATTATACAGAAACAGAGAGGACAGAGAGTTATCCAAAAAAAATAAGAAATGAAAGAGGTGTCCATTATGTTTCGCGTAGGGCCGAGTATGAGGTACTCTGCTGCTTGAGCGCGGGGCTTGTTGCATCAACACATGGACTCGATTAAAATCCAGGTAACAGCAGGCTTTGACTTCCTCTGCGAGACCAGGGATCACACTGTCAATCCATTTTAATAGTCATGTTTTACATATAATCTTGCTTATTTATTTATTCTGCAGTAATTCATCTCTTATTATAGGTCGTGCGTCGCAAAATATACAAGATCATAAATTAAGTTAATTTCAACACGTCCTGCAGTGTGCAAAAAGGAAATTAGGCAAAAGCAACACGCTGTATGTATTTAAATGATATCTACATAAATACTTACAGCGTACTTCGTGTGCAACTTTGTACGCATGCTCTAAATAGATTAACATTTTTACTCTGTAGAGTGTCTGTTGATGCTATCTAAGAAAAGCACTCGCAATAAATAAATATGCATATTATTATGTATGTATAGATTGCTGTTTGAGATTACTATCTGTTATACAGACACTTAATCACGTACACGATTAATATTCTTTATATAGTGCCATGTTATTATTAGAGTATTTATTTAGTGTTGTTTGATATATATCTGTTCTCAATTACTATCTGCTAATAATGTACTGGTCATAGCTGTACTTTGAGTATCTCGATTATTGAATACTACATGCCAATAGATATCTAATACTAGCTTCTGCTGCTGTTTTACATCTAGTGGAGACTGGTAATGGGTGTATTCTGACATTTCCACTACGCAACAATTCTTCTATGAACTGAAAACGATGCTTATAATCGTATACTCTTTACTACTCTTCAGGTTAAGCGTACTTCCCCAAGAAGATTGAGAGAGGTGGTCTTAGTAGAAGTGCACATTCAAAACCTCTTTTGGTATCTTCCAGGCACGCGACGGACCAGCTCATGTGATTATGCAACTAGCGTTAGGGCGCAGCGCGCAGGACTGCCTGTGGTTTCCAGAGCTGAAGGTCGTTCTCAGCCTGGTGAAATCAATTCACACGGCAGAGTAACGATCAATAAGTAAGCAGCTGAGAAGGTGTATTGGAGCAGTTAGGGCCTGCGTAGAATGCACCAAGCCCAGCGGACTCCAAAGCCATGGTCTGANATTAGTTTTTTTCAGCTCAAAAGACAAGGAAGCATGATTCTTGGAAAGCTCTTTTGCATCTTGGGGATAGGAAGTGTTTCTGATTCAATTGGCCATTTATTGTTTGAAATGTATTATTTTGAGATAGTCTAACAGTAAGAAGCATCCCCTCAGAAATTAATGTATAATTACATTATATGGCCTTTTTATTTGTATACAAGTCAAGTATAGTTCCCAATGAACTTTTCTCAATAATTAAAGGGATATTTTGGATGTCTGATGTGGGCTTGAACAACACGTTCTCATTCCCAACCCGTAACATGTTGACGGTCGGTCAGGGCCCCTCCCCGTCACCCTATTACGCACAGGTTACCCCTTGAGAGTCAGTTTTCAACGGGCAGGGCGTCCCATTGACTTGCATAGAGCTCCCTGAACGTTGGTGATGGACGAGTTGGGATCGCGGCGAAATGCTCTCTGCAGATCCATTCTCACAGCAAGGCCGGATTAGTACCTCCAGGGGCCCCTGGGCACTGAGCACTCATGGCC
>NW_011356224.1:117393-121157 GCF_000735185.1 Notothenia coriiceps
AACCCCACGTACCAACAAGTAGCACCACGCCTACCCAATTCTACCAACATGACCAATATTTAGAATTTTCAGTCAATCTGGCATGTCAAATCGCACACCTATTTGTCAAAAGCAGGGACGGAGCCACATAGTTCAACCAAAGTAGGTCTAGCCTTTTGCCCTTTCAGTCAAAAATCACAAGACAAAGATACAATGGATAAGATCCCAAGACAGTGTATGGCTCAGGAACAGGGGCGGACTGGCCATCTGTAGAATCTGGAGAACCACAGAACGGCCGGTCGTCAAGGGCCGTTGACGGCCGGCCCTTTAAACATTTTTTGTTTAACGTCATCATTTAAGTTGCGCTGACGGCCGACAGAGGGCGACAACGGACGCCAATGCAGTTGTGTGGTTCTTATCTGTCAAATAATCACACGCGAAGAAGAAAAAAGACCGGCCACACAAAGAGAAGGGATTAGACACCGCAGCAGACAGGGATAATGAAAAAACTTGGATAAAAATCAAAGAAAACGAAAAGAAAAAGGTGGGGCCGAGAAGGCAAGAGAAAAAAAGGTGAAGTCACTCGCATATAAATGTCGCAAATTGACAGACCTTTTTGGCAGCAGCGCTGCTACTAGCACTATCAGCAGCAGCTTAGAACAAGTGCAAGATGATGATGAGGGTGCAAGTTCAGATAGCCAGCCTCCTGCGTTCATGATGAGGGACAGAGAGTTGAGCTGGTGGAAGAACCAGCTCAACTGGCACATACAAGTGCAGGGCAAGAGCAAGAGGTGGGTGAGAATTATCCCTTGAACTCAGTGGCGTTTTCTCCTGGAGCCCAAGGGAAGCTAGGCTTCCCCTGTTTTTTTGGATTGTAGTTATAATTTTAATAAATAAATAAAAACACTTCATTTAGTTTCGGTAATTATTCTGCCGGCCCATCTCTCCCCCATTCTCATTGAGTATTTTACAAAGAGTGAAACAGCGCCCCTCTAGATGTTATGGTGAAACAGTAGATTGCACTCTCTGTTGCGAGAGGAGGCTAGCCGAAATTGGCTTCCCTTGGTGAAAAAATTGAGGGATTGACCAATCAGATGAGGCTCACGTCATGCCTCACAATCCAATCAAATCGCATCAACTTCAGTTCGTACTGTAACTGTCATCACCGCCCTTAAAAAGTAGCAAGCAACTGAAGCAAGTGCAATTATGGAGGGTGGAGATTTGGAGTATTTCATCAAAAATAATTGTACTAAACTTCCGCTACACAGCAGCAACTAAAAATGAAATCTGATGACAGGCCAATGTCCAAACTGGAGCTGTGTACAGAGAGGAAAAAAGGAGCGAATCGGACGTAAAACTTTAAATAATAAACAGCGGATTTCTAACATTTGACACTTCATGTGGCCGGACTGGGTCAGTTTCCAGGGCTGAATTTTAGTCCCAGTCCGCCCCTGCACTTGTATAAAAATATCCACGTAACTGTGAACCAAATTTACACTTGTATAAAATAGCATAGTAAAATAGCCACGTAACAGTGAACCAAATTTGAAGTCACAGAAGAAAAAAAAAAGTTTTGTAGCTTGTAGAAAAAAAATGAACTTAGTGATGAAATGTTCACTTGCAGAAAAATATATTTTTTTTAAATATATTTTCCATTACAACTGCAACTTGGTTATTACAACCTCTCAAATCAGTCATTACAACTTGACGAATCTGTTCTGTGGCAGTATAAATCGAAGAATCTGCGGGATTCCACTGCCCTCTTCTCAGAGCTGGTCCAAATTCCTGGAGAGGATCCCACTGCCCTCTGCTCAGAGCTGGCCCAAATACCTGGAGTGGATTCCACCGCCCTTGCGATAAATGTGTCGCAAAAGTAATTTTCACCTGTAGATGTGGGGGGAGGGAGGGGGGTTGGAGCGAAGGGGCGGAGCTATCAGAACGACGAGGCTCGGGTCAGGCTAACGGTCCGTGTCGCTACCAGTCCGCTGACATGGCTTGTCAATCAACGGTAAGTTTTGCCATTACTTGCCCAGAATTACTTTGAATATTATTATTGTGATTGAGGATTAAATCCGCTTTGAAGACCACCGTTTTATATCGTGCAGTTTAGCGGCAAAATAACGTCAGTTAGCCGGCTAACGCTAGCTTTGTTGAGTTTATGCTAGTTAAACAAGTAGTGGTTGTAGTCTACAGCAGTAATTCATATATTATAGCCTACTGCTTTGGCACTAACGGTTGATAACCGTTTATGAAAATAAAACCAATTGAACTGTACTTAAATAATGACACGTTTTATAATTGTCTTGGGCTCCTGCTGTGTTTTTAAAGCCTTTGTAAATTATCCATGCTATTTTCTATTTAGCTAACGTCGAAGTAGTGTATGTGAAATCAACCTCACAATAAGATGTGTGTATATTACAATTATTAATGTCATATTTCAAGATGATTACTTAGATATTACAATATGGTTGGTTGAGCTGGAGTTCATTATTGAGCTTACTCGTTAACGTCAGTCATATCTGAAGAACAAACCCAAACCTTGTTGTTTTTATTAATTGTATTACCAAATTGATATCAAATAAACAGTAAGCATTGGTAGTAACACAACTTCCAAAGTTACAGTAAAATAAAAAGGACCCTGACTCGGACAATACACAATCCAACATGTTCAACAGAAGGGAATCAGTTATATTGTTTGTACACATGGTACTTTACATAATATCTATTTAAGCTGTCCAGGTGATGCAGACAGGCTGGACCAGAGAATGAGAGACAGAACTGGACTCCTCACAGCAGTGAACTTCAGCACAGGTACAAATACTATTTTTTCATACTGTACAAATAATCTAGAAAGATATTGGTTTAAATGAATGAAGTATTGACTTAAATACACTAATATACATTCCATTAAACAATACTAAATCACCTAGACATCAGTGAAGTTGAGGGTTTTTTCCATTCACAAAGTTACATTTAGATGTTAACAAGCAATATGATTTTGTCAGCTTTCTAATTTAATGTATTAAAGGCAAAGATATTTAACAAATAGTGAGAACTGCTACTATTTATCTCTCAATATTGTCTGTAAAAAACGTGGTAAAAGTTATTCTTTCAGTGAGACAACAGAGCAAGCTTCTACAGTTGCACTACGTTTTGTAACAGTTAAATATTATTTTGATAATAAATATATTTCAATGTTGATGAACTTCATACTGTTCATTCATAATCTGATTGTCTTTGTAGCTCACTGAAAAAACATAATCTGATTACAATCACAAAATAATTATATCTACAGCCCCTAAACACACAAACACACCTCTTTCATAAATAACACACTTGTTCTGCAATAATATGTTTTATGTTTCCTGTCATTTTTGTTAGGAAAGGACATGCCTGAAAGACACAACATTTTCTCCTTCTCTGAGGGTCAAGAAGAACATCCAAGAGGAAAATTACACTCCATCAGCTGATTATTTCTATTTGCCTCACTTTATGAGCTTCACATCACTTGTGCCTTGTACCACAGAGTTTGCAACGTCACAAATAAATGGGGCCAATCTTCAGTCAGATGTGAATGTGTAATCTAACATTTTCAGTAAGAATAATGGACAAAAGGAGTGCAAATACAAATTCAATGTATTGTTTTAAATAAAAAGCACATTATAGACAGAAGGTGTAAACCTATTAAATGTATAAGTACACACATTTAGTCAAATAAAGTGACATACTAGGCCTGTGCAGTTGGTATCAGCTATGCCCAGCATGGGCTCCTCCATCAGGCCTGG
>NW_011356224.1:121170-126047 GCF_000735185.1 Notothenia coriiceps
ATCACCAGTTTAAGAACATCCGGTGACGATGCACATCCAGAGACTGATACAATAACGGCGAAGTATGAAATAATTGATGCGTCGCCGACGACATTCGGCTTAAGGTGTCCTGGGGGGACTGTTGGTGTGGTAAGTGATGATAAAATGCAAAACATTCGAGAGCTACAAGACACTGTTTATCCTTGAGAAACACTAGAACAAAGGTCGGCAGGATAAACTACCGTAATTCACCCAGACAAGAACTCCCCAAAACTACTATACATGGATCCAGACTGTGTTATTTATGGCGAAGAGTGAGTGTCATTTAAAAGAATGTATGATGAGTGAGGTTGTGCCCGGAAAAAAAAAGAAGAAAAAGATATAAAAAAATGTTTTATCTTGTTACTGAGGGCCCTCTTTGCTCAAGGGCCCCCTGGGCACTTGCCCAGGTTGCCCATATGGTTAATCCGGCCTTGATTACTGCCACATCCATACTGTAGCTCACAGCGCCACAACATTCATCACACTACACAGACGTGATTATCCAGAGACACTATTATAAATCTGATTTAAAGACAAAATGCAGACGGCTTCTGGTCTCAGCCACAGGGTGATGCTGCGGCACAGGCAGTATAAGAGTCCACATATCTTACGTTACAATCTGAAGAACCACATGTTTCGCTTAAACCTTGGTGAATATTACAAAAAAAAGAAAAATGCTTTAAGGACTTTAACTTACGCACCAGCATTTACAATGATATTGCTTGTTTGAAGTAAATAACATGCAAAACACACAAAAAGACAACCAGAAAGTAACATTTCTGTAAAAAAGTATAAAACCCAATGTGTCTGTGTTGAACAGCCCGGTGAGAAGGGCTCCCCCGAGGGAGAGAGGGAGACGGAGCGAGAGAGGAACCAGATGTCATTCGCCCGACACCTCCACACACACCATCATACACATCTGGGTATGAGCTACAACCTGATCTCAGGACAGTACGACATCTACCAAGGTACATCTCACCCACCCAGAAATCAACTGACCAGGGCCGGATAATTAAAGAGTCAAAGAACTTCATAATATCTGAAACTAAAGCTAACGTATAGTAGAGTGTGTGAGGTAACACAGTCCATATGTGGCTTTAATGATCATGTGACTTTGTACTTTTGGTAAGGTAGTTGCTTGTAGATCCATACATAGGGGATACGACTAATGTATAGGTTTAGGAGTCATCACTGCACCTGGACATTTTATTTCTAAACGTGATGTTTCACAGCTGTTTTTCTCTCACTGTGTTGAAGGGTTGAGCTCCAGGTCGCTGGTCTCCAGTCAGCAGGCATCAGGACACTCCTCTACTGGTGGGTTAGTGCTTTAAGTACCAGACTGTGTTCTATTAATCATCATTAATCAAACATGTGTCCTTTTGTTACATAAAAATGTTTCACAAGCCCTGGGAGCAAACGTGATTCAAGGGGATATTTTAATAATGCCTTGATATCCCATATAGCAATGGGATTTATTAATCAAACTTTTGAAATACCTTTATTCATTTATAGGGGTCTAAACGTTTCGTTAGATTCACAATCAATTCTGGATTCAGTTCATTGTCATTTAATAGTAAATTATGACATTAAAGCATGTGTGTATTAAGTATCGGAGTTGTTTTGTTTATAAAAGTTAAATCAACTGTTTGAAATAATGTAAGACACAGAGACCGATTTGAGCAAAAGGTAACGCATTCGTTTTTTAAAGAATTATAATTTCAAGTTACACAAAAAAATGCTGAATGTTACATAAATGCAATTGGGGGGCTTAGGCTAGTTGCCTTTTTTTCTGAGAAGAGGACACATTTTAAAAACGACTTACAATAACACTAAAACCGGTATTTGCTGTAATGCTTGAAACATCTTTGATTTGGTGAATAGGATTTTCGCAATATGTAGTTTCTTTTTGGAGTATTCCTCTTAAAAATATATTTTCGTCTCGATTCTTACATTAACTCTTTTATCTCTGCATTAAAAATCTCAGTTTTTGTTATTTTCCATTATAATGTTTTGGAAAATGAAAAAAAAACATTGAAATTGCAATAAAAGTTTTTTCATGCAAACATTTCTACTCAATATTGTTAAATAAAAGGATATTCTAAAAATATCCGTTTCAATTATTTGCCTGCTCTATACAACAACACACACATATACTGTATATGGTGGCCGACAGGTGCAAACGCTTTGCAATGGCCGAAAATACTTACATTTGGAGAAAGCGCTGCAGCTTCAGAAACGATGCAAATGAAAACACACATATGTGCCAAAACAAATAAAGAAACATCTTCACCAACTTGACAACACATGCTCAGCCTTTAAAAAACATTCACCAACTTCACGAAACTTGCGCAGCATTTACTAAAGCGCTGCAAATACGAAACGCTGCAAAACATAACGGACACAGCTGGGACCGTAGCGCTTGTTGACTTTCTGGGATTATAAAGTTGGCCAACTGTCATTGTCATTGTTACATAAAATAACAATGCGATCACATGATTCCCTTCAATATTATTTCAGATCTACTTGTGAGCTAGGTAGCTAGAGAGTGAGAGTTGGCCAACTGTTGTCCTAGCCACTGGTGTAGTGGGGATTTTTTTACTGGGTGGACGCTATTTTAATTGGGTCATCCCAAACAATGCCACAAGTGTGCACGCGCGCAGTGCACTCACAAAACGGCCACGTCGTTAGGCGGCTCTTCTGATGATGTAGTATAGTAGCAGCTTCACTTGTAGCTTCGGTGCTGCTAGCCTCTTTCTTCTCGTGAATGATATTCCTTTTGGAGAAGAAGTCAAGTAACGTTTTTTGCCTGCATTATAGAGCCGTTTCGTTTGCGTTCTTGAGGGAAAGAGCTGCTGAAAAATCGGCGGGCGGCGAGCTGGTGGTGTCACCCTGGGTTCACGAGCGTGATGGCGAATCATAATCTTTTAAGGAAATTGTTGTTATTCTTTATTATAATTACTGTGAAATGTATTATGTTTTCGTCATTATTACACCAAATACACACTTGCAACTGATAACACTGGCAATGATTTTATATTTATTAGACTATTCAAAAAAGTGGGGGATCCAAATAAGTGGGGGAACGGCGATCCCCTGCGTCCAACGACCATTACACCACTGGTCCTAGCTGTGTGCATCACTTTTTAGTGTCCCCTGGTTTCTATTGTGTTTTGAGCTTCCTGCATCTTTTTTATTTGCAGCGTTTTGTTTATGCATCGAACTAGTAAACACTGCGTAAGTTTCGTGAAGTTGGTGAAGGTTTTCTTAATCCTGCACTTGTGGTCAAGTTGGTGAAGACGTTTATATGCGTGTTGGCTACCGTACGTACACATCATACAAATATACACAAAAACTAGGGCTGTGCAATTTATCGTATTTTAATCGCAATTACGATTTTAGCCTGCCACAATTACGAAATCAACATACTCGAAAAAAACGATTATTTTGCTTTGCTAGGTTGTGACAGTGCACTGCAACATATTTGATCTAATTTATTTTAGTCTAATTTATTTGTATTCATCATATTTATATATGTTTAGTAGCTTGTTGAAGTCCGCTCCAAAATATTTGTTGATCTTGTTTATTGGTATTTATTAATTATGTAAATATAAATGTATCATTTATTTTTGTATTGGTTTTTCAGTTGAATTATACGTTCAGGGTAATCAACAGTTAAAAAGACACTGTTCAAATTATTATTTGTATTTGTTTTAAAGTTCAATAAATGGATGTTTTCAAAGTCAATGAATAATCGTATTTAATAATCGTGATATCAATTATTGACCATAATCGCACAGCCCTAACACAAACATTGCTAAATTTGCCACAATATTCTTGTTAGTTAATATTTGACATTTAGTTTTGAGCTCTCACTGTGAATCACAGACATTTAAATGGCTATTTTCTTTATAAATTCCAAGAATATCAGCTCAGTCGGCTCGCTGAGACTCGTTTCCTAATTGATCCAAAAGCACCATTAGCCAGTTTGCATTATTTTCCATCTATTTTCAGAGGCCATTATATATAACTCTCTGATTGTGTGAAATAATGCAGAAGGAACCTGCCAGGCTGTTAAACAGCATAATGTGATAATTACCTTACTGCTGCACAGCCTGCAGTTATCTATATATGCTAATTGCTGTGAAATAATAGGGATTAACAGAAGAGAGGCTGACAGTGGAAGCAAACACAGAAATGAAGGAAAATACCAGCATTAGGCGCTTTCACACCGGAGTAATTTTCCCAGTATAGTTCTGACATAGTTCCGAAAATGTCACACCCAAAGAATCCGGAACTAGAACTTAGTTCATGAGAACCTTTTCACCCCCTTTTCAGTCCCTGCTAGAGAGCAGGTACTTTCAAAGTACCTGCTCTCTAGCAGGGACTGAAAAGGGGGTGAAAAGGTTCTCATGAACTAAGTTCTAGTTCCGGATTCTTTGGGTGTGACATTTTCGGAACTNACGCCGACACCTCCTCATCTCCACCGCTCCCATGTTTTCTTTTGTGTTGCCATAAGTTAGTCTCTCTCCGTTGATGCGCTGGGCTAATGCTAATAATGCTAATGCTAATAATGCTAATGCTAATAATGCTAATGCAAGGATAATAAAATGGCGGCTTAACAACATTTTTTGGGAGTTTTACGGGGCGTGGTTTGCAATCCGCCCAGCCAATCAGAAATATAGCTCTTTTCTCACAAGAGAGCCGCATGAGAGTCCCTGCTCTCTAGCGGGGACGGAAAGGGGGTAAAAGGTTCTCATGAACTCATTTTTAGTCCGGCTCTTTTTAGGGTGTGAACGCGACATTTCAGAACTATATCGGAACTAAAGTGGGAAAAGTACTCCTGTGTGAACGCGGCT
>NW_011356224.1:126085-135947 GCF_000735185.1 Notothenia coriiceps
ACGATAGCTGGGGATTATGGGTAGTGTAGTGTCTTCGGCCATCCTAAACTCCTAGAGGCCTACGTCTGTTTCCGGTTATTTTTATTTTGAAATTCAGTTCCTGACGGACGCCAAAAAAGCCCGAGATTATGGAATTAAACAAAGAAATAAAAAAAGGATAATTGTTGTTATTGGTGAGTAAATAACAGTGTGTTATTTTGAAAAGAATAACAAATTAGAAGGAAAAAAAGATTTAAAAAATACAGATTTTAGTATTCTGAGCAACAAAAGTCCGAAATTATATGATTTAAAATAAAAGCAATACTTGTGGCTTGATATTGAGTAAGAACATGTTTTTATGAACCACACAGCTTCCAGTCTTCCTATAACACGTAATGCCGTGAGACTACCAATAGAAATACATTGTTTTTAAAATCGTGCTGTGCAACACGAAAAAAGGGGAAAATCGTGTTGGTGAACACGAATCAATAGATTAAAAATCGTGTTGGTGAACACGAAAGGCCATGAGACTGGGTTGAGCATTTGCCGGGGAGCGTTCTCATGGCGTCTATTATCAACGCTATGGGAGGTCTATGAAGGTCTATGGGACGCCCTGCCCTTTGAAAACTGACTCTCAAGGGGTACCCTGTGCGTAATAGAGTGACGGGGAGGGGCCCTGACCGACCGTCAACATGTGACGGGTTGGGAGTGAGAACGTGTTGGCTTGAATTACCCATAATCAGTGTAGCTATTACCTATAGATGGCAGTTAGGAGTACCTGCATGGAGGCGAAGTAGCCCCTATCTTGATTAAATATCTACATATTGTACAGTTTTGCATCCATGCTAAACACTGAATTTGTCAGTGCATGCAAAGGGCTCAGTGTGGTTCATGTGCAGCATGGAAGCTGTGTGAAATGTGTTCAGAAAGTAGAGTTAATAACAGACTCAACTGGAGCTGCTGGAAGTCCATTGAATTGTGTACACTTTGTTCCAGTTATATAGGCCTACAGAAAACAACATATACATTTTTGAGGCCAAAAACCAAAGGAAAGCAGCCAATTGTTATTTGTAAAGTGTTGAAGTGTTTTTACATATTTATTTGGCAGGAAACCCTAGTGCTTCTTAAGACTTGGACTATTCAAATCCAAGCCGATACTGACTGTGGGAAATTGTTATATCTTAGTAATTTGTAATGCACCTTGAAGCCTTTTTCAATACCAGACACATGATGAAAGAAGGCTTTTTTTTAAATGGCAGAATTTCATTCCAGAATAACAGTTTTTTTAATCTGCTTTTGTCTCGGTCCGATCTGTTTCTGCCCCGGAGTTTAGTATCTGGGCCAAGAGAGATTTCTCGCCGGGCTGTCTTCCATATTGTTTGTTCCTGGCAACTGGACAGTAAACATCCTCGGCTCTGTAGTAAACAATACAGAGACATGACACGCTCCTCTGTGTCAGTTCTGCCTGGCTGTGACTGATAGTCTTCTTGGCGTGGCAGAACATCACAACGCCTGTGTGGGTAGTTTTTTTGTTGTTATGATTTCAGCTACAGAGAGGTTATAGTGAGGCAGACAGAAAGCACAGTCATTCATTTTGCCTTCTCGATTTTTCCACGAGTGTGACAATATGTGTATTTTACAACATGGTCTTGCTGCCACAGAGAAACACAGATAATGTTAACCACTTTCTATCAAGTCCCTATCTAAAAAGTGTTTTTAAGTTTGAAATATTACAACTGTTGTTTTATGGTTCATAAATCATGTACTGCTGCTCTTCAGATCTGTTACACGCCATTAATAAGAACTTTTTTTAGGTTTGTCAACATCAACCAGGCTGATGTTCATCCTCCTCCAGCGTGACACTTTCTTTTTATTGCATTTTAATTGGTTTGGAAAATGCTGGCTGCTTTCATAAACACTAGTAATTCATTACGAGTTTCTCATGTTCCATTAAGTCTCCAATTTATTGAAGGCTATATTAATACCAGGCCGTTAAGAAGATTCTAGGCTGTTGTATTTTGAACTCTTTATAAAGAGTTGGGTTTGGTTGGATGTGGCCTCTGTTGCACCTTTTTTGTTTTATATAATCTATTGTAAGTCCAACAATGTACTTCATAAGTCTACATTGCTTAATCAGTGAAGTAATCATATAGTTTGCCATTTTAGAATGGGTCATGGGCTTCTTTCTTTTTTAATTAGTGTCAGCAAAACTAAGTAAGACATGTCCAATAAAAAGTATTGGGTCTTTTGTAAAGGGTTTTTACAATAACTCATGATGTTTTGTAACTTTCATAAGTTGGTGATGAGTCGTCCTTGGTCCAGATGCCTTGCAGCAGTTTTCTCATTAAATAAATTGTCAAATGGTTGTTTGGAGGAGTCCTCGCGCTGGACTAAAGATCTAATTCACAGCTGAAGGTGAAGCAATGACGTGTTAAAGGTTGATAAACATCAGTGGAAGTGGAACAAATAATGAGTTGACTTGTTTGTCACAGTGGAAACATTCTATAGATGCAATAAGATGCTTGTTTAGTTTTTAAGGGAAGCATCATCTTTAGAAACTGCATTGAAGGAACATTTTATCAGAAAATATATACAATGTCAAAACAAGCTG
This sequence comes from Notothenia coriiceps, assembly GCF_000735185.1. Taxonomy (NCBI): domain Eukaryota; kingdom Metazoa; phylum Chordata; class Actinopteri; order Perciformes; family Nototheniidae; genus Notothenia; species Notothenia coriiceps. The sequence goes on from NW_011356224.1 coordinate 128,676, forward strand.
TCCCATAATGCAGTTTGCTTTGATTGATGGAAGTCTGGGATCTTAGTCTCTCTTTCTAACAAAGGCAGAGGAAAAAAAGAAACCTTAACCTTCAGTGAATAAAGGTAGAGGCTATTGTTCAGACTGTCACCCAGTTGACTGTCAGGATCCTTCTGACTCTGCACTTTACTGTCATTGATTGATTAGGCATACAGACAACCTGTCACTTTCCCTTATCACTTCTCAGAAGATTTATTTCTTCTCTAGACGTCCATTTTAGCCAGCGAGGCCTCGTGTTTTTAGAGAGAGATTATAAACATTTCAGTTGTAAGGTGAAATATCAAATATTTTCCTTTTCATATTTGCATGACATCATACGGTAAAGCTTCAGATCGGCAAACTCAAAGATCTTACGGCAGGAAAAACAAGATGGATAGAGAGGAAGTGAAACAAGAGGACAGAGAGTGAATGATGAAGACCAAATACGAAGTCTGGGTCAAATGCTGAACACCAGGTTCTCTGTCCGTTTAAACTCTTTGTTGACCTCACCCCCTTCTCTGACGGAAATATCTCAAACCATGAAAATGAGATGAGACCACAGAAACATTATGTAATGGCACAGGTGCCTTTAAGGAAATTGATTTATCCCTAAACTCATCTGTAAAACGTGATGCTGTTGGTTTCGATGTCCAATAAATCATGCATGTCTTAATTGTGCTTTTTAAGAGAATTGAAGCTACCATAAACACAGAGACAGAATCTAAACAACATGTCTGCAGGTAGGGGGATATATTTGTCCATCATCATTTCAACAAAAGGAGCTTGCATTTGATTTTTCCTCTTTACTCAGCTTTTGCTTGTGACAGGATGGTATTATAAAATACCGAAAACCGTGTGATGTGAGAATATCAACATGAAATGTGCACTCATGCTGTCGCTCAATTCACAAAAGGCACAGTGGTGTTAAAAGCAAAACAACAGAAGTCTGAAAGTGTTTCCCGACTTGAGAGAGAGCTTTGATCCATCCAGAAGGAAAGACCATAAATCATTTCAAGGACAGAAGTCTTTCTTTTTTGACAGACTGACAAAAAAAAACATGTGTCTGCAGCAAATCACAGTACTGAATCTAAACAAACAAAATGGACTTTTTTCATTTTCTTTTTTTATTCGCTTTTTGTTTGATTTGTAGCATCCTAATTAATATTTCTTAACATTTCACAGTTTTTTTTTCATGTTATTTTACATTTTTGTAAACGTTTTAGCATGGTTTTGTCAGACTTGTTGTCATACGGCTGTATTTGAGAACGTGACAATAGGCTAGCAGAATTGTTCTGAGTTTATTTTTGTATTTGTCACAACAGGTCTAGCGAACGTACAGAATTGTTTTGGATGAATCATATTAAAAAAATTGCTGACAAGCCTGTCACTTTCTATAAGTACTTTTACTGTTGAGGTGCACTTTTCAGGCACAGCATCGTTTCTGAAGTTCCTCATCAGAGTGTCAGTGCATCTGTCAGTGTCCTTGTATCTGTCGGTCTGTCTGCTATCATCTCATATATTGGGCCCAGACTGAACCAGAGGATTGTGTGTACGCTGGCATTTGAATGACTCTTTCTCCCATTACTGTGACGGAGGCTGCTCTGCACGACTTTTCCTCCTCCTCCTCCTCCTCCTCCTCCACTTGCTTCCAGCTGTCCTCCCACACGTCTTACACCCCGTTTGTCACAAGACCAGTTCAGGATTAATGGACCACTTAACTTTATCTGCGACATTTCTGAACCAGTGCACACCTCCCTGTTAGAAGGCACACACATTAGTTTAGTAGAAACACATGCCAAGATCTGAACTTCCTCTGAAATGCACCGTTAGAAACACTGTAGACTGCACAAAAACAACTCCTGCACTGCACAGAGACATACAATATTAAATGTATATAACCATAACACTTTAATCAGCCACCATTAGAGAGCAATTAGCATAATCTACCATTATAATTTCCATTTATTATAATTATATGTAATTGTGCAATAGCATTAGCAGGTTAGCAACATGTTTTTATCATGCCATCTCATGTCCCATCACACCCTCAGCATGCATGAACTCACTGTACATGGGATTATAAAACACCTTTGACCCAGTATTGGTAATATTTAAAATGTATACTGTTTGCAGTCATGCATACAAAAAATGCTTCTATCTGTTCTGATAACACATTAAAATTCTAACTGAATATAATAGCTGTAAACACTGAAACAAATTGTATACCTTCTAATATATCACTAAATATTACTTTACAAAAAAATCACATACTTTACTTAGAAAAGAAAGAAAAACAATTAAGAGGACAATTGAAACCAAAGTTACTGTTTCCTTCAAATTGTACTTCAAATTTCACCCTCAGCCACTTGAATACTTAAAAAATGAATTGTTCATGTACCATCTTTTAATATGAGTACGAAGAGACCTCATTCTAGAAAAATACTCGAGTTGAATTAATAATTGAATGAACCTTCTACAGTATTTAGAGTACATACAGGAAGTAAAGTGTCTCTAAAACATTCATAAAGCAGCAGCATTGATGTTATTTGAAGGGACATTTTATTTCTATTTGCAATGCTGTCAAATCAGCAACAAAAAAAGCCAAAGGCACGTAGAAGCACTTGTCAGCCCTTTTGCTCATGCAGCAGAATGCATGCACACAACTGTTCTGCTCTATAACATGGAATACTATAGCAGGTAGTCATGTTGGATTACCGCATCCTTTCTGCGTTAAACCAAATATTCGTCACTTTGTGGAGGGTTGTTACTTCATAGTGACTTTTTTTGTATACTGGGGGTGTTTCTCAATGTCGATGAGGCTTGCTTGGTAGCACATGTACCTCCGAGTCAGTTACTTCAGAAGCGAGGCAAGAATCCTTCCTATCCTCGGAAAACGAAGAATTGTGGAACAGGCTAACAGATGTGCAGTTGTGCGTCAAATGCGAGGCCCCGCCTTAAATGGAAACGCGATTTCCGCCAAAGATTTTGAAATTGGTCCGTGCGCAAAGCATTGTGGGGATTTTAAGACCGCAGAGTCTACACATGTGCAGCCTCGAAATTTCCCGCAACGAAGTACGCCGGCCTCGGTAGAAATCCAAGTATCCTGGACATTGGAACAGTCCTTCGGCGGGACTCCATGACGTAGTATCCTTGAAATAGTGGCTCTGGAGCAGCTTTCCTCGACATTGAGAAACACCTAGTGACTGTAAAAAGACTTGCGGCCCTGATCCTGCTCCGCTGCTTATCTTTATACATCTACAGCAAAGACAATATACTTTACGGTGCAATAAAAAAAAGTTGAATTTAAGAGTTTATCTTTAACTTGGTGCTGTTGTAAGTGTTCGTGTTCGAAACAGATAGGAGCCCCAAGAGCACCTCTTCTGTGCACGTTGGGAATATAAAGATGGATGCCTAAATTCATTTCAGTTAAACTGTAAGCATTTAGCATCAACCTAGGGTTAGCAGCAATAAATGCATCACATCGGGGTGGCAGTAGCTCATTCTGTAGCGACTTGGCTTTGGAACCAGAGGGTCGCCGGATCCAGAATCGACTAAAAGTGCGGCGTGTGAATCGATCATTTGAGAGATGTCCTGCCGAGGTGTCTTTAAGCCAGGAACCAGAACCACACACTGTTTAACCGAGATAACATTCGTCAAACAAAGTCAATAGAAAGTCATGCTGGCACTGAATAAAACTAAGGTTTGCAGAAGGTATTTGAAAAACTGCTCTCATTTGAACCTGTCTTTTTCTCCTTCAGTGGAGTTTTTTGTCATGTTCTTTGTTTTCTTAAATTAATAAATCATTAGTATTAACTTGACACAATGTTCGTTCACCAGTGATGATGTGTTAGAGAAACGTCTGTTGAGCAGTTTGATCGCAGAGCAGATGAAAAGGACGACTGGAACATGCACTTAGGGAATAACAGTTATTATTATTATTATCTGAAAAGCCTTTTTTTATCAAACTGAAACTCTTGTGTCTGAATCCTATAATCTTCCCACTTTATCTGACACCGCTACTTATTGCATTCTTCATCTTGACACTCACACCGGCATCTGAAAAGGTTACAGAAAGCACAGCTCTGGCTCAAACTATGAATTATACTAATATTTCCAGAGTATTCAAGCCCTCCTCAGTGTGATCCTCACTTCTTGTAATTTGCCACACAATATAATTGGCTGCGAGAGATGATTCCTTCTCTGAACTCCACGACCAGTTTCTATAAGGTGAAAAACAACACATTAGACATTGGTTGAGAGGAAAGCAATCATGGACCCCTGCTGTTAGTGTTTTCCGTGATACAGAAGAGAAAGGTGTGAAAATGATTTAATAGGAGACTTGGATCACACAGGTGAGGCAGGTTAAATCCACACAGCCATGGGAAAGTGCAGACAGCTGATCCTCACTGCACACTGAGCTGCAAGCAAAGCTCTGAGACTGCATATGAAAAGGTGTGTTAGCGATTCAGTGGAGGTTGAGTATTAGTTTTTTGAAAATAACATTATGTCTTTTCAGGTTCATATTTTCTATGTTGTGCCTCTGCTGTGACAAGTTTCCATGCTTTTATGTTCAGAAAGGTCTTTATTTTTCACATACTGCCTGTGCTGCAGCACCTCGTTTCACCCTCTGTCTGAAACCAGAGCCCAGGGGGATGTGTTGGAGAGAAACTCCCTCTCGACTTTGGGATTTTAGCCTTTGCAGACCATTTACATGCAGTAAAACTTATATAGCACACTACAGGAAAGGGAAAACCCCCAAAAGCATAATAGGGCCCCTTTAATAAACTCCCTTTTTAAGTGTACTTCAAATAACTCCCTAAAAGTAATTGCTTTCTCTCTAACGAATATTGATTATTGACACTCTGGACACCTTTATCTGGAGGTTAATCAGATTATCCTTATTCTACTACTACTGAAGTGGAACGACATCATTACAAGTAGCTTCTCACAACTGGAAACGATCAAACTGCGGTAGAAGTGATAATCTTATTTAGCTTGCAAGGAAAAACACAATTGAAGACTCAGCAGCAAATGCAACTACTGGGTGTGTTTGTGCTGTGCGAAGAGCAAAGTGAGGGGACGAAGGACGAGAAGGGGGGTGGGATATAAGAAAAAACGAGGCTCACTTGACAGCCTCCAGATCGCAGGGAATTACCTGCGCTCAAAAGTGTTCTGCGGTGCCAGTGATGCAAGCAGCCGGGCGGAAGGAAGCGGGCGATTTTTGCCCCGGGAACGTGGCGAGATGGCCGTGTATCCTAAACGGAAGAGACTTACCAGACTCAGCAGGAGACGAAAAAAGGGAGGGGGATAGAGCAAAGGAAAGAAAGAAGGGAGCGTGAAAAGAAAGGATTTTAGTATTTGTCTAACTTAAAACCCCGCCTGATGCTGAAAGAGCTCCAGTGAAGACTCTCCTGGAGCCTGGAGCCGCTTCCAAACAATCCCCCGGACGAGTTTGGGTTTCACTGAGTGGATTGGAAGTCCTCCTGACCCCCCCCCGAGCCTGGAGCCGCTTTCAAACAATCCCCCGGACGAGTTTGGGTTTCACTGAGTGGATTGAGTCCTCCTGACCCCCCCCCCCACAGAGGCCTGAGGGGGAGGAAAGAGAGGAGAGGAAAAGGAGTGTTGATGAAAATGATGCCGGGAGAAACTGGGAAGAAGGGGGTAAGATGATGGAGCTGCAGGGGAGGAAAAGTGAATGAGAATAAAAAAGAAAGAGGAGAAGCGAAGGAAGGAAGGAAGGATGTGAGGATGTGAGGATGTGAGGAAGCAGCTCCGGGTGTCGCTCCCCCCTCTGGCTTCTCCGCTGAGATGCCCTGATTAGTTTTGAAAGCAAGCACCGGAGAGGGAGAGAAAAACACATAGTGTACATTTCTCTCTCTCTCCAGAAACAATTGAAGGAGTGGAAAGAGAGGAGAGCTGTGTGTTGGCGTCCTGTGGGAGGCTGTTCTGTGTGTGGCCTCTCGTGCTGTCTGACGGCAGCAGCCGATTAGTCCACTAATCCATAAAGCGCCATCTTTCTCTTTATGTCGCTGTCTCTCCTCCACACAATCCTCTCTGTCTCCATCTCTGTAATGCCCTCTCACTATTCCTCCCACCGGTTTCCCGAGGCATTCCCTCATTATATCTGCCCAGCCTCTCCTTTCTCATTCACCCTCTGACTCATCAGTGTCAGGATCAGTCTGTGAGCATCATGTAGGCCAATTCTTCTTCAGATGTTCTGTCCTGAAATCAGATCCATTACTTCACCTCTTCCTCCTTCTCTTTCTCCTCCGAGGTCGGGTTTCTGTCCCGTTTGTGGTTGGTCATAATCAGAAAAACGTATAAATGTTTGGTGAAGGCGGCTGCACCACATTACCATTTATTAACTTTCTGTTTTACTCCAAACTGAGAGCGGGGTTATTCATGTTCTTGATAACATCGTCCAACTAGTGTCGGTCGATAGAGTGATAAGCTAATATTTAGAGAATGTCTTTACAGAACTTCACACTGTTTTAATGCCTTGAATCTGTGGACTTGGGGTTTAATTTGTATCCAAATGTGCACAGCACATGAATTTAAACTGGGTGATGTCCTGATGATGAAAGAAGGCAAATCTAAAGGATAAAGCTTGTGGTATAATTCAATATTTTTAAATAAAAAGACTCAAAAACCAGCAGTACATAGTTGACTCACACCTCCTAGCTTCCTACTACATTTCTAAATCTTAAAGGTCCCATGTCATGCTTTTCCAGTTATCACCTGTCCCCTTGTGTGTTATGTAGCTTTTTCTGCATGTAAACGGTCTGCAGAGTCACAACCCCTCAAAGTACACCCTGTAGCAAGTCAAACTCTAACACAGAAAAGACTTGTCTATGCTGCCCCAGAACGCCTCGTTGGACATTTTTTTCTTCCTGAGTATGGTGACGTGACCAATCCGTGGAGCTCCTCACACACACACACTCACTCAGCCTTATCTTTTCTCAGGCTGAGTGTGTGGCGAACAGTGTGGCGAACAGCCTGGCTGTGAGTGTGTGTGTGTGCTCATGCTGAGTTCCGCGATGTCTCGCTGTCTCGCAGACCCCACGCAGCAACCAGGAAACGACACCAGTAATCCAGCTCACACTGTCCGCTCCTCGAGCCTCAAAGGGGGCGAGCAGCGAGCCCCCCAACGTCCCGCCAACACGGCACCCAGACCCCACGCAGCATTCTCATCTGTTTGTCATTTTCTGGTTGCTAACAAACGCCATTGAAACACATAATCACTTATGTTCCGCT
>NW_011356224.1:136002-137133 GCF_000735185.1 Notothenia coriiceps
ACCAAAAAAAAAAAAAAAAGGAAATATTTTTTTTCCTGTTTTTTCTTCTTCACTCACACATCTGCGACCCACTCGAAACGGGTCCGCAACTCACTTTTGGGTCGCAACCCACCAGTTGAGAACCACTGGCTTAAGGGATTCTATATACTATATCTATAAATATAAAAACAAAGGCCTCAAAATGTACAAGTATTTTCTTTTAGGTGACTATTTAAACTCATTGTGCATGTGTGTCTGTGTGTGTTTGTGTCGACCAGGTTTCCACTACCCTCTGTACGGTAAGACGGCAGGCAGGGAGGAGTCGGAGGTGACTCCGCCTGGCAGGGGAGGAGCCGTGAGCAGCAAGCAGAGCGGAGACCCGTCCTCGTCCTCTGCCATGGAGCTGCTGCAGCAGCAGAGCCATCGGTACCACGGGAAATCCCCTGCTGTGAGACACCACACACATTATTGCCAAGGCCGGATTATTACCTCCAGGGGCCCCTGGGCACTGAGCACTCATGCCCCCCCAACCCACGTACCAACAAGTAGCACCACGCCTACCCAATCCTACCAACTTGACCAATATTTAGTATTTTCAGTCAATCTGGCATGTCAAATCGCACACCTATTTGTCAAAAGCAGGCACATCAACCGAAGTAGTTCTAGCCTTTTGCCCTTTCTGTCAAAAATCACAAGACAAAGATACAATGGATAAGATCTCAAGACAGTGTATGGCTCAAGAACACGCCGACCGACGGGTTTTCCAGACGTTAAACGCTGTAAAATATCACGAAGTGGAACCTCAACTGTAGTGGAAAAAAAAGAGAGAACGGGAAGAGCCGGGGTGGAAAATTAAAAGCAAAAGAAACTAAAAAATAGGTTCAAAAAAGTAATAGGACAGACGGCGCGTTCACAGGTTAGGGAAAGAGAACACACCAGCCAGAAGAAAAGAAGAAGCCGCAACACTAATAAACTGTCTATTCTCTGGTGTGTTGACGTAACCGGCAGGGCAACAGCGGGAGGACAGCCGGCAGTCGGCGGTTGAATTTACTTACTGCAATTTGTTTTACAAATTTCCCGCGGCGCAAGGCGCATTGCCGGGACCTGCTGGCCGGGCAAGACACCAAGAGGTTCTAAGATGTCTAACCTGTC
>NW_011356224.1:137176-149169 GCF_000735185.1 Notothenia coriiceps
CTCAACAATGGAATTATGATCAGTAGAAATGGCCATGTCATGGGGCCTTTAAAAAATGATTCACAAAGATATCTGTTTTCAAACAAAGTATAAGTAATTTAATAAGCAGCTATGTAGACTTGAGTCAAACAAACTACAGCATGCATGTTCATTGAAATGGGGTAATAATCGTCAACAACAAAGCTCTAATCCTCTTACCTCTGAACACTCAAATTAAGGTAATTAAACGTAAAGGTCGCTACATTTATAACTGATTTAGAGCATTTAAATTAGTTAAACTCACTGAAATTCATCATTTGTTTCCCGTTTACTTTTCATTTACATGTTTATGTCATACTGAGAAGATATCATTTGTATTGACAATTGCACTGGTGAATGTGTTTTGCACAAACATATCTGTAAAGTCTGGTGGTTTTGTACTCTTGACTGCTGCTTTTGTTTCTGGTCTTTTTAAACTTTTCGGAAAGCTTTCTCTGAACACATTTCCAGCAGTGCTTTGCTTTATATTCATGCACTTCCTCACATTTACCCTCGGGAGCCTCCCACTACAGAACTGCAGTTGTTGGAAACTCAGCGGCTCTGCTGTATTTAAATGCAGTTTCCCACATCGTTGATGGGCATCTCAGCAGTAGCTTCAGAGGTCAGGCGGAGAGCTATTTGTTTACTTGATCCCCCCACATATTTCCAGCTCGCTCAGGGATTAGTTGCAGTGACCCTGTGTTATTCGTACTTTTGTAACTTTGTCGGCCTCCTTTGTGATACTGTAAGTGCATGACTGGCTGGAATCTCCCGACTGTTTGTGCAGTCACCGCTCTGTCCTCTGCAGGTTGCATTACCATTAGTCACAGTCTTATAGTCTTATTCCCTTTAATCACATTGCCACCCTCCACTCAGCAGCTTTAGAAAGTCATGGCATCACTGGTAACAGAATGCTCAACATGGCGGAGGGAGAGCATTGGGCACCTTGGCACGCTGAATAATAGATGTAAAGGGAGCTGTATAATTGTCCTGCTTTCATTGCAGTGTTTTCACCACAAGGTCTTAGAGCAAAGTGGCTCTACAAGCACAAATGTTGTCACTGAAACGCTGCAGGCAAAGCAAAGGGCACACCTACAGATGTTTGAATATTTATTCACTCTGCACATCTGCTCCTTTTTCTCCTGCTACATGTTTAGCTCATGTTATTGTGGGTGAGAAGTGGCATTCACATCATCAACCTGACTCAAAACCCTTAGGATGCAAATCTCATTAGTCAAACAATGTGGTTATTTGTCAAAAAGGTTACGAACCCTTACAAGCCTGCAGTCTCTGATTTTAAGATGAGATAAGATAAGATAAGATGGACCTTTATTAATCCCTGTGGGGAAATTCAGTAGTTCAAACAGCAACAGGGTAAGGGTGAAAAACAGGATAGCACAGATTCAAACACATTAATCAAATCAAAAATAAGATCAAAGATGATAATAATAATAATAATAATAATGAGAAGCTATGAAATAAGAAATGAATGTTGTCCGTCTATAAACAGAGGTAGTCCATTATGTATCGGTGGATCCTGGGCTACATTATATATGTGCCTGCCGATTCAGAGACACATAGAGGGTACTTTTTGGCATATATGGTAGCTTGTTATTTGAATATTGTACATTTAAACTTGTACAATGAGCCAAAAAGGACACTCTTTTTTAATTTTTTATTGAAAGTGCATTTAAGTTGGTAATCAGTCACTGCCTTAAGTGCCTTATCCACCTGATAAAGTCTGGTCCACCACAGAATGTAAATATATAATGCATGCTTATCATGACATCCATTTGATTGACGCTGAATTGGTGTATGCCAAAAATAGCCTAACTCACTCTGACATGTGACATCAGAGCAGTTCTTCTTTGAGATCACCTAAAAACCTGTAGGGAAACTTCTGTTGAGCCTGTAGCTGCCTGCAGTGGTGAGATGCATATTGAAGCCTATTACCTGGAAGGATTGACTGACCTTTAATGAACCCACTCTGCTGCGCTCTCTGCTCCCTTACACACTGACATGCTGATCTGAACATGGCAGGAAATGAAGTTACACGCGCTGGCCACAGATAACACACGGCTGTTACTCTTTTAACTGTCAAACGCTGTGATTCTCCGACCAGTGAAAAGATATCAGCTATCAGCTGGATGGATAGATAGGTGTCTCCTCGTCTTCTTCAAGCAGAATTCGGGCTGTCAGGGGAGTCCGTTCTCTGGCAAAAAGGAAGGAAAGCTCAATCCTTCACCCCGACCTGCCTCGTTAAACTTGTTGACATGGCAACCGCAGAAAGAGCAAGAGCACACGATGTGAGATTATTTTTCCGCCGTCAAGTGAAAGCTTGCGACTCCTCTTTTGGGGAGTTCGTTATTGCTTCTGTTGAAGGAGTATTTGCTTCTGTACTGGAGAGATTTCAGTCGACCATCACAACGGTTAATGAAGTTGAAAATGGACAAAAGAAAGTCGGAAATATGAAGAGAGATTTATTTCCCAAACAGACAGGTGACAAGTGAGAGGAGAATATACTGCACGATACAAATAAGCAATGCTGAGCAGGACCAGATGACCTTCATTTCAAAGGGCCTTATTATGCTCTTATGGATTTGCACTTCCCTGTCATGTGTGGACTGCACAGGCTAAATCCCAAAGATGAGAAAATGTGCATTATATGTCCTTTTTAAAAAGAGAGGCGGTCTTTGATGGTAAGAGAGAAACAGCGACTGAAGCGACCTTTTCTAAATCAATTGGATATACAGTGTAAAGAAAAACAAGAGCAACTCAATGCAGCATGTGATCACACTGGCCTGGTTTCACACCTCTGAATTGCTGCCCACATTTCCAAATGTTCCTGCAACTCAAAAGGTCTTGTGTAACGTTTATTGACTGTTGTTGTATCGATTGGAAAATGAGTCGAGCCCTTGTGCTTTTGTGAAAAAACTTGCGACCAGTGCTAAGGATATCAATACAGTTGGGTTATTGTAATTCAACAAACAGATACACTAACAGCTTTGTCAATTCCATATTACTTTGCTCTATGTGATAAATAATGACTTACCACGGCTTCTGTGTCAGCTAAAATTGACGTTAATGAAGACAGAACTACAATCAAAATGAAATGGCAGTCTATGATTAGAATTAAAACATAGTCCATGGACCCCTGTTGTGAGAAGGACTCTTGCAGTGTACAAAGCCCTTGTTACGAAGACAAAAGCACATTTAAAAATTCACTGTTGCTGTGGAAAAAAGTGGCACTAAGATGTGCATTGGTTTCGGGAACATTTGGTGCAGGAATGAGTCTCAACTTGTCTCAAAGTTTTTCAGTGTTTTTAGTTAGAAGCCTAAAATAAGATCTGTGATTAACACAAGCTGGAGAGACTGTAACGTGTTGGTCTTAAACATAAAATACATCAGAGTAATACCCCTCTGGTGAATGTCCAAAGCTACCAACATTATGGTTGCTTACAAGTTACTAAATGAGACTATAAACACGAACTGCCTTTAGCCTAGCGGTGGTGACATGAAGTCATACCACTGTAATTTAGTTGTTTATATTACCACTATCCCTAACCCTTGTTTCGTGCAATATTCTAAAATCCAATTGGAAAATCCATTGATTTTTGTTGGCGGAGCTTTTGCGATGCTAACCTCCAGGTTCGCCTACAAAAATACGTCATCACTGCAACACCCTAAGGAAGAAGAAGAAGAAGAAGAACCGTTATTTTGTCCCAAAGGGGAAATTCTGGTAGTGGGTTTTTGCCATCAGTATCATCCATCTGAAAATCACATTATTACAAAAATTCAAGAGGGGATGTGTTCTTCCAGGTAGCAGTCAGGGAATTAAATGCAATCCATGAAGATTTGAAAAACAAGAAATACAGTGTTGATCTTATTATTCAATCGTATTTGATTGGCCAAAGCAGTGCCTTGCTGGATGCCACTTTAAAATAAGTAAGCCAGCTGCATTTTCTGATGTAGTTGCTGTCGTCTGAAAGCAGCCTTAGAGGAAAGGTCTGCTGAAAATCAATACGAAGATATTCTGAGTGATTAACTTTAATACTGTGATGGGAGCAGTTACTTACTGAAAATAAGGGCATCCATAAAACAATATCATGATGATAATAATAGTGTTGAATTGACTGAATCATATTCTATGACATTCACAGTTTTAAGATCTCAAGTGGAACACCTGTGGGGGGGATTAGGACTGACATTTACATCCACCATCACAAGAGATCTTTTAGAAATGTGTGCAAATGAGAATCTGGTCTGAAGGCTTCGCTTTGACCTTACCGTCTATTGTTGTTGCTTTTGTATCAGCTGGTGCTTTTTCACTGGTACATATTTGCAGATTATTGCACAGTACAGTATGTGTCCATAAATACATAAGTGTATTTGCATGTGTGTGAGTGCCTGTGGATATACATTATGTGTGCATTCTTGAGTAGTAAAGCACATCAATTGGCATGTGTTTAAATGTAATGCAGATTTACCTTCTGGAAAATACAAAAAAACATTCCCAGCGATGCATTTCAAAACATTACACTAGAGCTCAGCCATACATCATTAATATCAGTTTCATCTTTTTTACGTGCTGCGAAAATCACCGGGGGCTTTGGGTGTGTATAGTGATTCACACGCCATTTCCATAATTATCGCCTGTTGTAATCATCCTGCCGGTGAATCTCTTCCTCGTTCATTCATTTATGAACCCAATACCAAATCGTTCCCACTGTGAAAAGCCTATAAAGGAGGCAATCACTCCTATTTTTATTATAATTTTCTAATCTCTGCACTTGTAATTTATGCAGGAGTAAAAGTGTTGCCGTCAGACGGGTAGCATGGGGAGAGATGAATCAGGCAGGTGCCAGGCTTGATGGATTGGTCTTCTTGATATATAATTGCTGACAGTGGGGAAAATCGGGCCGTGCTGTGATTATCCCCTAAGTTCAGTCTGTACCTGTCTCACCTGCAGATCCAAGTCACTGCAGCTAAAAAGCCACTTCATGGAGTTCAGTGTGAATAATGCCCTCAGATGTTAGATCCTCTCACATGTAGACGTCTAACTGGAGCCAGAGCGACCTCTCCTCCTCACCGAGCTAAAGTCAGATGAAACCGGGAGCTCAATCAATGTCTGCTGCAGGTGTCATCTGATGCCAGCGCCCTGCACAGGGCAGACTGGGAGCTGCTGACGGACCACCAAGGACTTGTCAAAGAGCAGCAACTCTTTACAGTCACACACACTAGGTCATTAACTTTTTGCTTTTAGAGGATGTGTTCATATTTGTATTTAGTGACATGTTTCCGTGCTTTAATGTTCAAAAAGCTGTTTATTTTACTCATACTGCCTGTGCTGCAGCACCTCTTTTCACCCTCTGTCTGAAACCAGAGCCCAGTCTGCTCTGATAGGTTAGCTGGCCGGCTCTGATATGTCAACCACTTAGAGAAGTCCCGCTCTTTAGCCTATCACGTACAATGTGTTGGATCGCTAGCCAATAGAAGGGCGAGTTTTACATAATGCTGTCATGATGTTACAGTAGTAAACAAAGGAGTCCAATGGAGGTGTTTCAGGCAGGGGGTTTTAGTCCACTAGCATGCACAAAAACCTATATAACACACAACGGAAAGGAAAAAGCCTAAACAGCATAATGGAGCCGCTTTAAGAGACTGTGTGCAGTTCAATCTGTCATCTTAATTCAGATGTGCCTGTGGCCAAAATAGTATTGATTCTTTTTAAATGGAAATGGACAGGGAAGTGGGAGGGGCTGCACGTTGAACTATAACGCTTTAAAAGGATACTTACAAGTAAACATTGATAAGGGAGGTTTGATATTGATTCCTTGACAAGAGAAGAAGTCATTTCAGTTGATCAATAACTAGTGAATCCTCCGGAGATGTATTACAGAGATGATCACCAGCAAGATAGTTTCACATTGTTTCCAGAAAACCACAGAGCCAAAATATTGGCCTCTTAAAAGTTGTTATTCCTATTAGCTCAGCGTGATGACCCACTCTGCACTAATTGCCTCATTTGGTGTTTGTTATTAAAATGTTTAAGTGGAGCATTCATTACTTTTGATGAATGTCATGGAATATTAGAATTCAAAGGAGGAACATATTGCTCTTTATGCTGAACTTTATACTGTTTCAGCACTTTGCAAAGTTCTCATGGGTGAGCAACTTCTTCGCTTGCGTATCAGAAGCATTTAACCATTTACCTGCATTCAACTGTTTAATACCATTACCATGGATACAAGACAAATGGGATTGACCAGATGATGTCCAATGATTTTTAGATAACACTACCACTCTCCTTAATGAACCTCATTACTGTTCTTATTAGCTTACAGGGAACTTAAAACGCTTTAGTATCTCTCTCGACTTTATATGTTGTTAACTAGGAAGTGTCTCTTATCATGAGAAATGTACAATGTGAAAGAATCAAATGGTTTAGGATATCTTTTCTGTTTTTGAGGTTAGTATTTATCATTTGTGTTGCATTTTGCTAACAGTCATGCACTTCAATTGTTAGCATATTTGTCGGTACTGTATCAGGGTTTGTTTTATGATTGTTATGCCCTTTTTTAAAGGGCCATTTTAGTTTCTCAATCACAGATAATTCTGCAAGACATCTTCGATATAATTTACAAAAAAACACTAACTACATACATTTATATAGTTCCTAATTGGTTGACCTTTTTAAACCTCTACTCTTATCCATATTTCATCTGTCCATATCTGAACACGACCTTCTGACCCAGCATCCCTCCACATATGGACTGCTTTTCGACAGTCAACAAGCTGTCCCCAGCCTCGGCTCACTTGTCACCATTCATGAAACCATCCCATTGTTTACCACCTTGTGGTTCGATATGAGTGGTCCTCCATGACTTCATTACTCGTCCTGAAGCCCCTCGGTCTACAGGGAGGCCCCTGAGGGCCTTGTTACCTTCAGCAGTGAGACCTCAGATCCGGCTTATTTGTGGTCTAATACGAAGCCGCAACACTCCTTTTTCTTGACTTGAGATGAAAAACATTTGTGCACAAATATTGAAAACAAGAAATCATTGGTTCCTATTATTTGTATTTGTATATGTCCCTATTCAGAAGGATTTACAGAGAAACAGTAGAATAATTGAAAGGATAATCCCTTATTTATTTCTCCCCCTTTGTTGTGCCAATAATAAAGGTTAGCCGTCTCCCTCATTATTCCTGGTCTGTCTGCACACAGTTTGCAGAGCTGCATTTTGTATGCGTACCTTCAGATAAACCTTTAGCTGTCAATCATCATTAGTGAATACGAAAACGGGCTACAAAAGCCAGGATAATGCCAGAGGAATTATCCTCATTTGATTTAGTCTAAAAAGAGTTTTTATATCAGCACTTTGAAAAGTGTTTAGTTATCTGCACACTGGAATTAAAGTTCCCTGGGGAAAATGGCTCTATTGGCGACATTTTTGACAAAACAAAATGAAAGAGAAGAACATAATTTGTCGACGCAACATGGGAGCTTAGATTCCTGAGTGTACATATGTTTTTGTTTTTTCTTGGCATTGATCCCTTTTTTATCTGGGACCTGACCTAGAGAGGATTAGATGTGCCCAAAGCTCCTGTTGCCAATTACAAGACAAAAGAAATACAAGGGAAAAACACCTCAGTAACGTTTTTCTTTAAAAACTCAGGACATCAGATATTTACAAGAGAAACATTTTGAGAAAGTGTTGATTGGGAAAGCTGCATTCAGGACGAAATGTGTTTGGTTAAGAAAAAGGTCTTTGACAAAGTTCGACACTCACAAATAGAATATTGTAATTGCAAATAGTAAACGTATGCGAGTCAAAGAAACAAAACAATTGCTCAAAAATCAAGATCTGATTGCTAAGCAGAGAAAGCTGGTTCTCTAAACACACTATGATATAATTTAACAACACATTTAAAAGCACAGATTGGATATTTAGGGATATTTGTATATGTACTGAGCATCCTGCAATGTTCCCGACTGTCCAAAACGTATTATTCGAATAAAGATTTGTGTGATTTAGAATTCTGAGGAAGGCAACTCATCACTAAGCTCTAAATGTTTTTCATCAGCGGGGGATCACTGATGTCTCTACATATTTATTAACTCTGCCAGCGTGAGACGTGACTCAGTTTCAAATGTACTCACTAGTTATTTCTGGAGTTACTTAACATTGAAATAATAGACAAGGTTATCAGACTGTCTTTCTCTCCTTCATTTCTCTATCTCACCCTTATCATTTCTAACCCAGTAAACATGGATTTTGATATTTGAGGTCTAACAACATTTGGGTTGAAAAGAACAAAGTCCTATCTACACATTGGAATATAGTAAGGGAAAAGTTGTCTAGACTACAGTTACAATGCAGGTGATATAGATGTCTGGTCGTTTGGTTCGTTTCTTCCTTCTAAAAACAAGTTATTGACATCTTTTAAAACTTGGAATCAAAATCTACACATATTGTCTTTCCTTTATTGCTGAAAGTCAGGTGAGAAGTTGGACACTGTCTTCACATCTGTTTAGTATAAATTAAACTGTTGCTCTTTAGCTTAGCTTAGCATATAGTCTTTGACAGTTGCCTGCCAATCTCACAGGGATGCCAGAACTCCAGGACGTCACTGCTCCCAAATGGCACTGTTCACTTCTGCAGTTATATACATATTACAAAAATCACATATAAAGTTATAATCTGTGAGCTTTATATGTGATTATAAATGGATGTATTACCTCTAGTCTAGACAGAGACAGACTAGCCCTGCTTTTGGCCTTTACACTGCGCTAAGCTAAGATAATAGAAGCTAGGCTAAGCGGCTGCTATCTGTAACTTATGTAAAGTTATAGTCAGTAGCTTTAAAAGTGCTTTTAAATTGATGAATTACCTTTGGACAGATCCAGACTAATCCTGCTTCTGGTCTTTATGCTAAACTGAGCTAAATTAAGATGAGCTGAATTAAAGTGGACCTATCATGCTATATTTGAAAAATATATTGTAGGACCATACCTACAGTGGGGCAAACAAGTATTTAGTCAGCCACCAATTGTGCAAGTTCTCCCACTTAAAAAGATGAGAGAGGCCTGTAATTTTCATCCTTGGTATACCTGAACTATGAGAGACAAAATGAGAAAGAAAAAATCCAGAAAATCACATTGTCTGATATTTAAAGAATTTATTTGCAAATGATGTTAAATAAGTAATAAATAAGTATTTCGTCAATAACAAAGTTCATCTCAATACTTTGTTATATACCCTTTGTTGGCAATGACAGAGGTCAAACGTTTTCTGTAAGTCTTCACAAGGTTTTCACACACTGTTGCTGGTATTTTGGCCCATTCCTCCATGCAGATCTCCTCTAGAGCAGTGATGTTTTGGGGCTGTCGCTGGGCAACACGGACTTTCAACTCCCTCCAAAGATTTTCTATGGGGTTGAGATCTGGAGACTGGCTAGGCCACTCCAGGACCTTGAAATGCTTCTTACGAAGCCACTCCTTCGTTGGTATGGTGTTCTTTGGATGCAACTCAGCATTCTTTCTCCTCCAAACACGTCTAGTTGAGTTTTTACCAAAAAGTTCTATTTTGGTTTCATCTGACCATATGACATTCTCCCAATCCTCTTCTGGATCATCTAAATGCTCTCTAGCAAACTTCAGACGGGCCTGGACATGTACTGGCTTAAGCAGGGGGACACGTCTGGCACTGCAGGATTTGAGTCCCTGGCGGCGTAGTGTGTTACTGATGGTAGCCTTTGTTACTTTGGTCCCAGCTCTCTGCAGGTCATTGACTAGGTCCCCCCGTGTGGTTCTGGGATTTTTGCTCACCGTTCTTGTGATCATTTTGACCCCACGGGGTGAGATCTTGCGTGGAGCCCCAGATCAAGGGAGATTATCAGTGGTCTTGTATGTCTTCCATCTTCTAATAATTGCTCCCACAGTTGATTTCTTCACACCAAGCTGCTTACCTATTGCAGATTCAGTCTTCCCAGCCTGGTGCAGGTCTACAATTTTGTTTCTGGTGTCCTTTGACAGCTCTTTGGTCTTGGCCATAGTGGAGTTTGGAGTGTGACTGTTTGAGGATGGGTGGAAAGGTGCCTCTTATGAATACTGATAACGAGTTCAAACAGGTGCCATTTATAGCAAGTTAACAAGTGGAGGACAGAGCGAGGCTCTTAAAAGAAGAAGTTACCAGGTCTGTGGAGAGCCAGAAATCTTGTTGTTTGTGGTGCAAAACTTATTTTATCAAGGAATTAACCAATTAATTCATTAAAAAATCCTACAAATCGGTCCTTCCTGGCTTTTTTTTCTCATTTTGTCCGTCATGAGTTGAGGTATACCTACGGATGGAAATTACAGACCTCTCTGATCCTTTTTAAGGGGAGACTTGCCACAATTGGTGCTGACTAAATACTTTTTGCCCCATGTATATATAAAACATGTATGTAAGTCTCTCCACCAAACACGTTTCACCATTGTAGCATGCCTCATACTGCTCATACCCCTCTTTTGCAGCCCTGTTAGAGAAACGCCGGATCTGGCCTTAGTGAAGAAAAAAAGAGAGGAGGCGGAGCTAATCCTGATCAGAATTCTACCGAGGATAAAGTTAAATTCGGGCTGTGGAAAAACTCCATTCCTGTTTAAAACCACATCAACGATCCACTTCTGCACTCGGCAGCACAAATTCCCGACCCACTGGTTTATCACAAGGGTGAGTTCCCCCCTCCCTTTATTTCCTGCTTCTTAAACACTCGTGCGCTCCCCCCGCTTTGAGTACTTAGCGAGGCTTGCTAATGTAAACAACAGATGACCTTACGTCCACCAACACGGCTCAGGGGCATTGTTTCTGATAGCACATTTCTGTGGGTCCCCGACGGTCCATGTGCGGATGGAAATCTGTACGCTGCTCGTTGTAGCACCGTTTTAAATAGATTGGGTAAAGAGAGAGGAGTTTATTTCTGACGCTGGCGTGAGTTCCCCGACGCGCACCGGGACACATATTTATGTATAACAAAGACCATCACAAAGTGCATTTTGCAGATAGGTCCCCTTTAAGTAAAGCCTAAACTAAGGAAAGGTACAGAATGCAACCTGTAACTTCTAATGTGTAGAGAATGCTTTTATCTTTTAACTGACTCAGTTATGTTGGGTAACGACATCATTACACAAAATAGACCTACATGCTTGAAGCTAGTCTGCTGATCACTTCAACTTGTCATTTGAAAGAGGAAATGGCTGTTTTTACCGCACTTGAGTCAAGTATTTGGAGGGCTTCTCCTGCATACGTCACCGCATTTACACCACCCTTATCCTAACATTCTTGAGTGTACACCACTTACGTGTTTGGGATTTCTATGTTGGCCCAGATATTTTCACACATCAGCACCCACCTGCTAGCCAATTCGCACTGCACGTCCCAAACCATTACGTTCTTTGCACGGCCATAAGTGGTCTATTACACGAACAAAACAATTATAAACGCAACACTTTTTGTTCTTTGCTCCCATCTTTTCGTGAATGAACTCAAAGATCAAAACATTTTCTACACATACACAAAATAACCATTTCTTCAAACTATTGTTCAAAAAAATCTGAATAAAATCTGTGAAGAGTGAGCACTTCTCCTTTGCCGAATATATCCATCCCCACCCTCACACGGTGTGGCATACAAGAGCTGATTAAGACAGCATGATTATGCACGGTGTGCCTTAGGCTGGCCACAATAAAAGGCCAAACTCTGAAACGTGCATTTTTGCTTTATTGGGGGGCTGGCGGGGGGCAGAAAACCAGTCAGTATCTGCGTGTGAGGCTAGGGGTAGGTTCAGGTTCGCGCGTCAACTGTTTCGTTGAATCCGGAGTGGCCTGTGTTTGTCGTTCCATCAACATACGCCTCGCCCATACCAAACCACACCACCCAGGGCCACTCGATTCAACACATCTACTAACTAAACCAATCCAACCCTCACACCAGATA
>NW_011356224.1:149214-171595 GCF_000735185.1 Notothenia coriiceps
AACATGGTTATCAATTTTTTTTTACTGTTGCTGCTGATGATAGTATCTGGTTGATATATATATAATCAACGAAAATATCTACATTGCACGGAGAAATGTGGTCTGTTGTTAATCAAAGAAATATGTTTAGGTGTAGCTTTAATGTATGGTTGAACAATAGCCCACTACCGCGACATTTCATTTTTAGTTCATTTAAAGCGGAAATGCACAAAGGTACCTAATAGATGAAGTCTTGTCGAGAGTGATCCAAGGAGAGGGATCAGTAGGGTGGAAAGAGAACAGCACCAGAAGTGGTCACTGGTTTCCTTGGGGGGGGGGGGGATAAGTGAAAAAGATTAAGGTGAGTCACTGCAGTCAAATATTTGTCCTGGGGCTTTGCTTCCATAACATTGTCTTCTTTCTGACTAGTGGAAAAAACCATCAGATGCTCAATTAAGGTGTTTATTTTGCAACAGTACATCGTTCTGTGTCCTTAACTTACCAAAAGTTAGCATTAATAATGCCTGACTATTATTAATAGATAACTTCCATTTAGGATAATTATGATGGAGCCATAGGCATAAGGCCAAACACAGGGTTACCTGGATGTAGTTTGTTGTAGAGAGACACCAGGGAGGAGTGGATGAACTCTCCATACATGTGTGCAGGCTGGCCCTCCATCCCTGATTGGTGGGAGGAGGGACGCTGTGGTCGCTCCTCTCTGCTCCGGCCCCACAGCACCACCTGCAGCACACAACATCAGGCCACATCATTCCTTATCGTTTGTAGATTTAATATTAAAGGTGGGTATGTAATTTATTTCAGAAACAGTTTTGTTATATTCCATGGAATGCTCTAAACACCCCGATAGCAATGAATATATGAATGCTTTGACAATAAAACATAACAATTTTTAAATCTGTGAAGCCGTGGCGCTGTAAAAAGCACAAGCAATATTTTTAACCGGCCCCGGCTAAAATAATGTGGATGGCCTACCTGTCCTGTCAGCCTTCGCATCTGTGCACAACTTATCTCGTGCCCTCATTGGTCATGTGCGCGTTCGTGTGTCCCGGATGAGAGGGCTCTGTAAGGAAGTGGACAGATTTGTTCCGGTTGTGTATTTTTCAAATTCAGCGCCACTCGAGCTGGTTTCTCCAAAAATGACATACCCAACCTTTAGTGCTTTTTCTTTGGTTTCCTAATTTTGATTAAACCTTGTGTGTTGCTGTTTTTGGTGGAATGGTAAGGATTTGCATATTGTGCTATATAATTATCACTCTTTCACTCTGGAGATCATAAGGCAATATAGATTAGTAAATTACCATGAATCGAGCCATTTATTTACCATATTTTGAAACATCTCTGAAACTCTAATAAAGTCCATATTGCTAGCTTACTATAAAAGTCCAATTCGACCGATTGGCTGAGCATATATTTTTTTCCAAAAAATAATTACCCTTGTTAAAACTTTTTTTGTGCATAAGTTATCTAATATGTTCAGTCAATGCCCTGCCACTAAAATATGTCAAAAATGATATGGTTACCTTACAAAGTTGACCAAAAAGAGTGATTCTTTCAGCAGTGATTTTTAGCATGCCACTTTCTCAGTTGAAGCTAGCTGAAGGGCATTCTGTTTGAACCACAGTGACATCTAGAGGTTGTTTTGTGCATAATATGTCAACCAAAGGGTAAGAGCTGGCTGAATCAGATGGAAGGTTCAACTTTTTTTTTTTTTTTCAACAAGATATCATGACCGCCGAAATGTGCTCTACCAAATGGTGTTGTGCTGGCAGTTAAAGGGTGAGCCTCCTCTGTCCTCCACTTGTTAACTGTATTAATGGCACCTGTTTGAACTCGTAATCAGTATAAAAGACACCTGTCCCCAACCTCAAACAGTCCACACTCCAAACTCCACTATGGCCAAGACCAAAGAGCTGTCCAAAGGACACCAGAAACAAAATTGTAAACCTGCCACCAGGCTGGGAAGACTGAATCTGCAATAGGTAAGCAGCTTGGTGTGAAGAAATCAACTGTGGGAGCAATTTATTAGAAAATGAAAGACATACCAGACACTGATAATCTCCCTCGATCTGGGGCTCCACGTAAGATCTCACCCCGTCGGGTTCAAAAAGGATCACAAGAACGGTGAACAAAAATCCCAGAACCACACGGGGGGACCTAGTCAATGACCTGCAGAGAGCTGGGACCAAAGTAACAAAGGCTACCATAAGTAACACACTACTCCGCCAGGGACTCAAATCCTGCAGTGCCAGTACACTGCCTTAAGCCAGTACATGTCCAGGCCCGTCTGAAGTTTGCTAGAGAGCACTTAGATGATCCAGAAGAGGATTGGGAGAATGTCATATGGTGAGATGAAACCAAAATAGAACTTTTTGGTAAAAACTCAACTAGACGTGTTTGGAGGAGAAAGAATGCTGAGTTGCATCCAAAGAACACCATACCTACTGTGAAACATGGGGGTGGAAACATCATGCTTTAGGGCTGTTTTTCTGCAAAGGGACCAGGACGACTGATCCGTGTAAAGGAAAGAATGAATGGGGCCATGTATCGTGAGATTTTGAGTGACAACCTCCTTCCATCAGCAAGGGCATTGAAGATGAAACGTGGCTGGGTCTTTCAGCATGACAATGATCCCAAACACACCGCCCGGGCAACGAAGGAGTGGCTTCGTAAGAAGCATTTCAAGGTCCTGGAGTGGCCTAGCCAGTCTCCAGATCTCAACCCCATAGAAAATCTTTGGAGGGAGTTGAAAGTCTGTGTCACCCAGCGACAGCCCCAAAACATCACTGCTCTAGAGGAGGTCTGCATGGAGGAATGGGCCAAAATACCAGCAACAGTGTGTGAAAACCTTGTGAAGACTTAGAGAAAACGTTTGACCTCTGTCATTGCCAACAAAGGGTATATAACAAAGTATTGAGATGAACTTTTGTTATTGACCAAATACTTATTTTCCACCATAATTCGCAAATAAATTCTTTAAAAATCAGACAATGTGATTTTCTGGATTTTTTTCTTCTAATTTTGTCTCTCATAATTGAGGTATACCTAGGATGAAAATTACAGGCCTCTCTCATCTTTTTAAGTGGGAGAACTTGCACAATTGGTGGCTAGCTAAATACTTTTTTGCCCCACTGTATGTCATATATACATCCAAATCTGACTTTTCACAAATTCAGATCTTTCTTCAATCGGATTTTAATATCTTACAGGACTGGCTATCACACAATAAACTACTGCTCAACAAAACAAAATCTTATACCATGGTCTTTGGTACCAGGCAGAAGCTCAAATCCAAACCTAACGTAGTAATAAAATGTAGTAAAAAACTTCTCTGCATAAAGTTGATAGCTTTAAATATCTTGGTGCATGGCTAGACTCAGAACTTTCATTTAAACTACATATAAAGCATGTAATACAAAAAGTAAATTACGGAATCGGTGTCTTACACCGCTCTCGCAATTGTTTTACGCTCAGTGTCTGTAAGAGAATTGCTTCTCAACTTATTCTTCTGATTATGGACTATTGTGATGTTTTCTACCAAAATGCACATAAATCAGATCTTGCTCCACTCAACATAGCCTACAACAGACTATGCAGATTTTTTCTTGGTTGTCCTTTTCGTACACATCACTGCACAATGTATAACCAACTTAAATGGCCTTCATTAAATGTAAGAGGATGTTGTCTTGTTTGTCATGTTTTGCTTTTTGTCTTTTTGTTTATGTATGTCTGTAAGTTGTTGCTATTGTCGGTTGAAAACGAGATGGTGCATCTCAAGGGGTTTATCCCAATAAATAAAATGTCTATAATAATTGCCTTGTGTTGAAAGGTGCTGTATTAATAGCTTGCCTTGCCTCACACTGCTCATGTTAGTGACAGATCTCAACCTGGTGGTCCCAAGATGAATGGAAGTGTTTATCTTGCTGGATAACGAGAAGGGGGATTCAGAGAGGCCAGTCACTCGTCACCGTCTTGAGCTTCAATATCGGGATCCATGTATTTATGATCCTCTCAATAATGGAAGTAGTCATCACATACAGAGCATCAACTAGTTCCTGAACAGGGTCCTTCACAGATGCTCTGTATGTGATGACTACTTCCATTATTGAGAGGATCATAAATACATGGATCCCGATATTGAAGCTCNTGCAGCGGTCTGCTTGCGCACGGAGCAGGAGTTTTATGAGAGAAAATATATTTCTCTGTGCTCAAAAATGTTCAAGTGTGCGCTCAATCGCATTTTCTATGCTCAACATGTTTCATTGCGTGCTCAGGATAGAGGCACAAATATAACGCCATACTCCCGCACCCCTCCTCGACTCTACCGTGTGCATTTCAGCTATTGGGACGTCCTTCGTACATAACGGATTACTATCTTGCCAGAAACTAGCATTACAGATCGGAAGCAGTACAGGTATCTTCCTGCACCACTACCTACCATAATAATGCAGTTTATTATAGATAATATGGCTTATAATTAAAAAAAAGACATTGACAAAGATGAGCTAAAACTGATATTTCCGTCGACTACAGAATGCAGTATTACATAAGTAAGCAGTTAACATGCTGTAAAAATGATCTTTTCGAGGTAGAAAAAAGGACATATTTTAAGATTAAACTGCATTAACACATTTTTGAAAATCAAAAAAGTTTTGTTTTCCACTTTCTGAAGGTTGTTCTCTATTGACAAGGGATGTTGATGTGCTCAAGGGAAACATATTATAACTGGTAGAACAAATAGAAAGAACTGGGAAAAAAAGAACAGTTGTTTTCCTTTAAGAGGTATTTTAGAGAGCCTGTTTTTAAACCAGGGCTCTGGTTAATGCCCCTTCTGGTTTAAATGGTCCCTTGATGGAAATAAACTTGAATGTTGTTTTTAGGATGATTGTCTCATAAGCCAGAATAGTAATAAGCACTAGTCAAATTTCCCAACAGCAGAGACTGTCAGACTGACTTATTTTTGTTGTTGGTAAGCACCTACCTCAACAGTCCTACACACCAAAGGACCTCAACAACACACACACTCGCTCTCTGCTGTGATAATCTTTGATTCTTGTTATTCGCTGTCAGTAAACGCTCACCGGAGGCCTGCTGATGGTTATGATACTGCGCACTACGCTGAATGCTGCAGCAATGTGCCTGTGATTTTCTCAGTAAAAAGAAGTGTCCCTGATATTATCCCTGTTAGACTCTTATCATCCCTCTTCATAAATATTACAGTACACACACATAGCTGGGAGTTTGACTCTCAACCTCATTCCAAAACACAAGTAATGACATAATAGTAAATGTCCACATACCTAAGATGGCGATGACCTCGTCGTCCTGGATGACCTCCAGTGACCCCGACACGACGAAGCACAGGGTGTCCACGCTTTCCCCGGCGTGGAAGATCAGATCCCCCGGGGCGCAGTGTGTGGTCTGAAACTCCACCGCCAGTGAGCGCAGGCAGCCGTCGCTGGCCAGCCGGAACGCTGGATGTTCATTGAACACCTGAAAGAGGGATATTAATACTTTTTTGTCTTTTCTTTAAAAACTGTTGCTAGGGCAGTCAGACTCTGCCCACATGATCACAGCTACATTTCTAAGACTCTTTTTTCTGAAGAAGAGTGAAATAAAAGTTCATTTTGCTGCAGAAACAGAGTAAATGCCGTAGGTAACTTCAATTTGACAACTCTACATTTGTAATTATTTGAACTTGACACCATTTTCTTTTATGACATTTGCAAAATGTTTTTATTGACCTCATTATGGCCATTGAAGCTATGACTTCTGATAGTCATTTTGAATATTTTGTAGCGTACTGTCTAAACATAGGGAACAATGTACATTTTAGTTTTCTTAACAATACAGGTAACATAGTCATACATTGTTTTCTTAACATTCAAGGTCTACAGAAGACAAAAACATTATTCAATTGGGGATTCCATGTTTTTTGATGTGAGTGCAGCATAACCTTTTTTTAGCGACACCCATTTGACAAACTTTAATATTACTATTATTAGCTTCTCCCAATAACAAAATCATCAGTATGAAAAGACTGTTTTAGGCTGAAATATGCTGTCATTTCAAACTGTTAATAAAATAAATCCTGCAGCCTTTCGAACACATCAGGCAACATGCAGGTCTTCCTCTCTACAGTCTAAAAGTGCTTTCTTTCTGCAGGAATAGTCTTTTGCTGGGATCTCTTTATGTGTGCAAAATGAAACACAGCCTCTAAAGTACACAGTGAGATAATCCATCACTGCAACAGTGGAGTCTTCATTTGGTTTGCTTCTCATTTCACCGGGATGAGTTCAGTGTTTTCGTATCAGTGCTTCCTGTCAATTACCTGAAGCTTTCAGGAAGAAATGTAAGACTCCATGAGGAAATAATCCCTCTGTGGCCTTATACACCTCAACCTCCCTGGCTTTATTCAGGACTTTGTTTAGCTGGGGCAGCAGTTTGGCTCTCTTTCAGGAGTCCTACATTGCAGAACAATAAGAGACCAAAACAACTTGAATGCGTCATTGTGCTACTGCAGACACCAGGTTCAGACACCATTTTCTGCTTTAGATTTAAAAGAAAGAGATGTTTTGTAGGACTATTATTTATTTTTTGGATGGAGCGCCATTTGCAGCTGTTTCAACATTTAAAGTTATCTCAAGTCAAGTCTGACCATTTTCAACCAGCGTGCACAGTGATATTAATTTTGTCAGGATACAAAGAAAACATCTTTATTCAAAATTCAGACCAACATTTCTTTCTTTTTGAAACCAAATTATTATCCTATTGCTAGGGTTCTTTATTTTTTAATCATAATTGGGTACTTAACTTACATAAATCAATTAGAAGACTTACTGCTAAACAAGCACCACATTTGCATTTTTGCTTGAATTCTCTCTTATTCTCTCACGCGTTTCTCTGCAAA
Organism: Notothenia coriiceps; assembly: GCF_000735185.1. NCBI lineage: Eukaryota > Metazoa > Chordata > Actinopteri > Perciformes > Nototheniidae > Notothenia > Notothenia coriiceps. The sequence goes on from NW_011356224.1 coordinate 156,125, forward strand.
ATATCTCATTTTCATAATTATTTTCATAATTTGGACTGGAGTCAAAGACAACACAAGTAAAATCTCTATTATTATTATTATTATTATTATTGTTATTATTATTATTATTATTATTATTATTATTATTATTATTATTATTCAGGCTCTAATTTTAACTGACTTTTTGGCATATTTCTTAGGTCATTATATTTTGGTAGAAACTGACTTAATAAACTACGGCTGTTTAACAAGCACTACATTTTGCTACAATTTTGTCTCACTCTTCTTTGCAAAAGATCTAATTACTTTTAAAAAGAGGGAAGACCTGAGTGAGTTTTCCACCAAAAAACTGAGCTTTTGGATTTGTCTTTGAAAAATTCACATATCTTTGCTCAATTATTTTCAGGTTTTCAGTCATGAATTCTGAAATGTTCCACCAGCAATCAGACTGATATTAATTATGTATGGAGAAAGTAATATCACCAAAAATAATATCACCAAAATCTTTATAAGTACTGGGAGAGAACTTATAAGAACTTTTTCTCATTTAATTTTTAAGAAATCGGCCAATGTATCATGTCATGTAGAGATGAACCAACTAACTTTAGGCAAATTAACAAGCATCACATTTAGGCTCAATTGTCTTTTTATTTCAGTGAAAATGTGGGGAAAAAGTTATTTCTTGACAAAGGTAAAAAGGACTTTTTGCTGAAAATCAGATCCACTTCTTTTGAAAAATCCACTTATTTTTGGTCAAAATGTTCAACAGGTGAAAGCTATGCCTTCACTTTGCCGTTAAGGACAGCTTTCTTTAAATGACTGCAGTGTGTGTACAGGAAGTCTGGGTATGGGAATATGCCAATTAAAGCTAACAGGGTTAGCACCGAGTTTAGAAACAACTTTGGCTCAGGGTCACTTAATCAAGCTAAACTTTTTTAACATTTTTAATAGTTTAGTGGATTGCAAAAATGATTAGTCTCAGTGACAAATTATAATGTTAACTCCTAACATCTCTAATGTTTATATTTCTAACTGAGCTGACCGCTTATTTCCTTTTTTCAAACCATGTCAGACACACAAGTCAAAGCATGAATTGGGTTTCATTTTGTAAAAAGTGAAGCGCTGCCTTACTACTAATGAGTGCCTGTAGGAAAACCATGAGATACATACCTTCCTGTTGAGGTGGACACAGATGTCAGCCCGCATGTCCTTAGGACAGATCGATAATACCTGGAAGACAGAGACACATAATTGCAATGTTGCAAACACAATCTTGTCTACAGAAATTCCCCCCATAAAATGTCATGACTATAAGACTAGGAAAACATACACTTGAATGTTATACTTTATGTTCCTCCAGAGTTGAAGGAGGGAACATAAACAGAGCCAGACATCAAACCCAGTTTAGTGTTGCAGAAGAGTGCTATCAGAGCAGGAAGTCTGATTTGGATAAATGACTACCTCTTCACTTTGCAACACACATACATGACAGATTCATGTTAGAAGAATTCATGTTTACTCCACTTATAACAAATGACTGCATGTCCCCAAGTAATATTAGACCTGTCTGATATTACTGTCTGAAGTTAAAAGACAGATACAAAGAGAGGAAGAGAAGCAGTTGTTTTAATCTAACAGCGGCAGGGAGAAAATGCACTTTAATGTGCGGTCGCTTTTATCAGATTCTTTTGCCTCTTTGAAGGCTGCTTGTTATGCAGGTAATGCATGGCTCCCAAATGGATTTTGCACTTTACAGGTAAGGTGATTATGTTCTGCTCGAGATAAGTTCGTAGCTCCATGGAAGTCAGGAGAAGACTCTGAGAAGATGAATTATCACAGTGGAATATTAAATCCAAGGAATGGTAGAATATTTAATGAACGTGTGCTTATTTTAATCTTTTGTTTCTCTTTCTCTTCCCGAATATTTAAAATCGAAATATAGAGCTGAGCTAACAGCTTGGTCTAAAGCTGCAAAACCTCAATTGAATCACATAAAGCTGGGCATGCAATGTTTGTTAACGACATGTTTCGTCCGTAGGACTTCTCACCGTCCCAAGCTCTCGCCTCAAAACCATGGGCACTCGAGCTTTCAGCTGCTCGGCTCCCAGACCCTGCCACTACACATCCGACAGTCTGATTCCATAACAACATTCAAAACCCAACTCAAAACCCACCTGTTCAAACTGGCATTTTCTTTATAAACTGTACCCTGTGTCCATTTCCTGTTGTTTGTCTTGTTTTACCCCGGCTGATATTTCACTAAATCCACTGTTTTAATTGTTTCCTATATTATCCCTATGCCCTGTAAGGTGTCCTTGGGTGCAATGAAAGGCGCCCCCCAAATAAAATGTATTTATTATTATTATTATGTTCAAACTGCAGAGACTCAGGAATGTAAGCTTGCATCACATGTTCAGTCTCCCCCAATCAGATTAAAAATAAAACAAGGAGGTTTCTTTTCTCAAACATCATTGCCACCAAACAAAGATGTCAAATCAATACTAAAATCTTCCATCAGCCTATCCCTTGACCTTTGACCTCTGAGACACACCTTCTCCGTATCGATGCCCTTGGACATGGACCAGGTGGAGACGATGTAGTCCATGACCCGCTCGCTGAGGCCCGTGGGGACCTGGTAGAGCTTCAGGAAGTCCCTGACGTTGTTGAGCATCTCGTGGTAGCGGTTGGTGTTGGCGTACATCTGCTGGAAGATGGTGGTCACGTTTCCAAAGATGGTGGCATAGAGCAGAGCTGGAGAGGAAGACATGGGACAGGGATGAAGACACACACACATTGATGCCCTCATAAATACTGGAGAAGAACAACAACCACTTACACTCTCTAACACCAAGGCAGCCAATCATACAAGTCAAGAGATTCTATATTTACACTGCAAATTGTTTAACTTTCTATTATATAATCAATAAGCAGAACTGAATACAGCATTTTTATTTGCATATTGATTTAGTCGATCGCTTTGCTCTGGAAACCCTACAAAAATGTATTTGTTTATGTCAGCTACTGTATATGAAATATTTGCGCAGTTGTACCGGGTAAAAAGTTAACAGATTACTACTAATTTGAACAAAATAACTTTTATGAAAGAGCGCACAGCAAGGTTTTGATGAGCAGGCATGAGATGGGGTCGGCAAATACTGACACTTTTTTTTTTATTAAAGATTTAAAAATCACTATTTGTAATTAATTCATGATATTCAAAAGGAATAGAGGAATCTGGAAGCACTTTTTTCAAACTTAAAGCCATGTGCTGATCCGCCAGCCTCCTCTGAACCCTGCGGCTGCTTCTCTGTTTCCATAGAGACCTAACTCGAAATAGTTCTCCCTCTTTTTTCCCCCATGGCTGCCTCCTCGCAGCTAATAATAATGACAAAACAAAGAGACAAAAGGATGTGTTTAAAGACTTTGAGGAGGTTGTGAGATTTGATGATGGTTCATGAGCGAATGAAAATAAGAGGGGGGGGGAGAGAGTGAAAGTGCACTCAAAGAAGAACATGTTGTACAGACACATTCTGAATATGAAAAGACTGATAACACTATAAACATGTCTTTGTTTGTGTCTTTTAAATTGTGCTTAAATGTATTTTAAAGAAAACTTGTTAAGTCCTCAATCATTTAGTGAATGTAAGCTTTGCCTTGAGGTGCTCTATTATGCTTTTGCTTCACTGGAGTGTGTTATTTTTATTTGCATGTACATGTAAATGGTCTGCAAAGGTTAAAATCCCAAAGATCCCTCCAGAGGAAGTTTCTCTGGAGTTAAAAAGAAATGGATTTGTGTTAAAAGGGAGGACATTAAAGAAAGAGACCCAGGAAGACATTGAAAGCCAAGAAAAGCGTGTTTGTATGCAAGTGTGAAATCTCACAGTAGCACTGAGAGTCAGAAATCAAAGAAATTCCAATGTTTGGATGAGAGTGAAAAACAGACGAGGCAGAGGGACAGTCACACACTGAGTGTCAGCCTGCAGATAAACACTGTTCCAGTTTAGTTCATTCAACGTCAGCAGACTTCCTGGACCCTTTAGGACCTTTCCGGGCCCCTGTCAGAAGGAACAGACAGACTCAAACAACTCTACCCATCTGGAACTGAAAGCTCAGAGACACAGCTCTCACCTCCGCCAAACAAAGACTCCTAATTGGGCGACTTGACGACTCAACGGTTGGCCAACGTCACCTCAGCCCAAAGAACGGCCAAGGTTGGACCCAACCATGAACTCTCTCAGTTGAGCCGAAACAGTCTTTCTGTGTTTGCCAGGATTTCAAGTAGAGGGTTCAAACCCTTTGGCGAATCTTCCTCTTATTTGGTCCTTTTATCCAAGTGAGAGGGAGGAAGATTGAACTTTGATGGCATGAAAACACACAAAGACACCTGGAGATGCGAGGTCCAGTTCTCTAACAAGGACAGCGTGGACAAGACACCAATCCTGGTGTGATGGGTTAGAGGGCAAGCTGTAGAAAAAGGGTTGTTTGCAATCCAATAGCAAACTGAAAGCTACTCATTAGCTAATTAGCAGCATTAGAACAAACCAGGTCAGGCTATTAGCACTTTGATATTGTAAAGCAGCTTGAGACAAATAACATAGCTCCAAATCGAACTTAATTCTTAGTAATAAAGTTACTACAGATTGAAAAAAGCTGGAAGTTCTTTGGATTATTTATTACAGCTATACTGAAACGACCTTTGTACTGCAAGTTATCTGACACTCCAAGGTTATTGACTTTTTAAGTAAGAAGCAAACAATTTAGCCAACCCATTAACCATTTAACACCACACAACAACAGACAACATTATAACTTATAAATGCAAACAATCATCTCAATCAAGTTTTATAGCTTAAGCTCTGATATAAATAAATCATATAAAAAAGCTGATTAAAGTGCTCAATGGTGCTGAACATGGTGAATGGTTTACAAAGTACAAAGATACATTACATTACATTTCATTTAGCTTTTATCCAAAGCGACTTACAATAAGTGCATTCGACCAAGAAGATACAAACTTGAGAAAACAGAATCATATAAGTGCATCAGGTTTCATAGGGCCAAAACATTTCAAGTGTACTCAACTGGCTTTAGAAAAGCCATTCCTTTATTAGTATATAAGTGCTTTGTTAGTAATTCTATCGCTCCAAGTGGATTCGAAAGAGATGTGTTTTCAGTCTCTATAGATAGAGCTATAGAACTCCTTGAACCTGATAAGGAATGTGTTTTGCCAACCCATCAACCAATAAACACCACACAACAAAGCATAGAGCAAGAACAAATTAAAATAAAATCACACTCGTATCTCAAGCTCTGTTTGAAAGGAGATGGATGATCAATACACAACAAAGTAATATAAAGCAGATCAAAGTGCCCAATGATGCTGCAAACGGTTCACCAAGCACAACAACACATTCTTTTGAACTGCTTGAGTCAGATAAATAAAAAACGAAACAGCACAGTATACTGATTGGACTTGGTCTATAAAAACCCTTCTCTGGTCCCACATAGAACATTAAGACGGTCCATCCAAAGCACTCAGGCTACAGTTTATAGCTGTCATTGCAATACTATATTTGAAATCTGATATGTCCCCTGTGGCTTTATTTCTTTTAATATGCCTGTCTTCCCCCTCTGGTGGCCGGGGAGAGATGGGCTGTAATATAGGGGGGTGATGATGAGTACAGGGAGCAGATCAAGAGTTTATTCCTATTTGTTGATGGTGCAGCCTGGGGGGTGGAAAGGATCAGAAGCTGTCAAATAGAGGCTCAAATCAAGAGAGTGAGGAGAGTCATTGCAGGAAGTTTTCTCTCCAAATGTACTGTGACACTCAAAGGAAAGTATATTAATAACATATTTTGGTTTCATTGGGTGGTTGGTCTATGTCGGCCTCCTGACGCTGCAGTGATCTCATCTCAGTGACGGCAGCAGCTTTTTCTTCCTACACGATGCTAACCGCTCATTAGCGCAGTGTTCCTGTGTGTAGAGACCACATGTCGTCACATCGAGTGGGCCAGTCTGTGGCGTACTTCTATCTGATCTTGAATGCGTTGCTTTGCTTTTTTAAGCCACAGCAAGTCCAGCAACTATATATTTAAATCAAACGGATATTGCTATAATAAAAGCAGATGTGCATCACTTCCTGTTTGTGGGGGGGATGTTTTTTTACCTGAGCAGACACCAATTCACCATTGTTGTTAAGAATAGCACATGACTAAAGGGACTAGCGTCATTTTATTCTGTGAAAGCAAGCAGCATTTGAATCACGAGATGTAATGGCGAGGTATGTCAGGGGGAAATTAGCAGCAAAATAATATGTATATTGTCCTGCACGCTCTTCTTATACATGAGTTGTTGTTGTTGTTGTTGTTGCTTCCCACCTTATTTGGCATTTACTTTAGTCTCATGTTCATGTGTGTCTGCTGTTAACACATGCACACATAAACAAACAGCAAAAGAAATGTAAATATAGTTTTTGCCATCTGATGTTAAATAGATTTTCCAAAGATCATAATCAGAAGCTGTATTCTACATCTGTTGTTATTCATGGCATTTTGTTGTTCCTTCTCACTGCATTTGGCATTTCCACTTGTTTCATATTTAATTGGTGTCTGCCGTTGACACTTGCCACATGCAGTTTTATTTTTCCTCCTCCCACCTTCTCTTTATTAATACATCAATTTCTCCACCCCTTGAAAGTTTAGTATGTATTTCAGTACATTATGGACATGTTGGTGCTTGGATTTACCCTTTTGAAGGTCTGATATTAATCTTAGAGAGGCCCTATTATGCTTTTTGAGGTTTCCTTTTCCTGTAGTGATAGGGCCCTTTTAACTTCTCCAAATAAGGAAACGGTACATTTTGTGTTCATCAGAAATAATCCGGCATCTGTCTGAAAATCTGTTTCTATGATGCCTTACAAATCCTCTTTCTATTTCATATTGGATGGTTCACCTCGATTCCCTTCGCTATTCTTCTGTTATTGCTTTTATATAAAGGGGAATAGTTGAATTGAGACAGCACTGGATGATGAAACAAAACTACACATGCACAGAGCAACATTTTAACATTGAATTGGTGTCAAAAAAACAATTTAGAGCTTAAATCCTCAGAATTATTTCATGTGATATAATGGAACAGTGTCATGTCAGTCCATGTCATATATTTTACTTTTATGCATTTCAGTAGATCTGGTGAAAGAGTGTGGGATGATTTGTCAGAGTGACTGAGAGTGAGGGACAGAAAGTGTCAGTGCCTGGAGCCCAGACACCCAGAAAATATCAATCACTCCGACATGAAGAGACAGCCAGCACACACAAACACCCTCACATACAGTAGTTATCACACAGACTCAGATACAACGATATAGAAACACAGAGCTCCTTACAGAAACAAAAGCACACAAAAGATCTTGAGTTTATATAATCTGTGTCTAAACTGAGAAAAATATAAATTATTAGATGTTTTATAAACAGTAAATTGAGGCGTTTTTATAAATGCAAGTCAGCGACGTGTTAAGCCAAGCTATGAACTAACTTCAAGGGAAGGGGAAAGCAGCTAGCCCCCATTTAAACAAAAAAGAAGAACATATAATAAAAAAAAAAAAAAAACACCTTTCAGGGATCCCCAAAGTATTTTTATCAACACATCCAAGTTTGGTTTAGAATCAGGAAAGTAAATGGAGCTACAGATTTACTGAGGACAGACATGATGTGATGAGCAGTCAATGCTTCCAGCTGCTTGTGGGCAGAGATAGAAACACAGGTCACTTATCAAGCAAAAAGGCAAGACAACAAAAGAAAGTTGTCTTTGTCTCTAAAATGAGAGGTGTTTTGTGTCTTTGTATTCGTATATTAAACAGTTAATTCGACTGTTTTTTTTCAACTATCATTTTGTATGGACTAAACTAAAATATATTGATAATGGATTAGTCATTTATACAGTGGGGCAAAAAAGTATTTAGTCAGCCACCAATTGTGCAAGTTCTCCCACTTAAAAAGATGAGAGGCCTGTAATTTTCATCCTAGGTATACCTAAACTATGAGAGACAAAATGAGAAAGAAAAAAATCCAGAAAATCACATTGTCTGATTTTTAAAGAATTTATTTGCGAATTTTGGTGGAAAATAAGTATTTGGTCAATAACAAAAGTTCATCTCAATACTTTGTTATATACCCTTTGTTGGCAATGACAGAGGTCAAACGTTTTCTGTAAGTCTTCACAAGGTTTTCACACACTGTTGCTGGTATTTTGGCCCATTCTTCCATGCAGATCTCCTTTAGAGCAGTGATGTTTTGGGGCTGTCGCTGGGCAACACAGACTTTCAACTCCCTCCAAAGATTTTCTATGGGGTTGAGATCTGGAGACTGGCTAGGCCACTCCAGGACCTTGAAATGCTTCTTACGAAGCCANGGCCCAATCCCAAACCACTCCCTCGACCCTACCCCTCCGTGACGGAGTGAACTCCGTCTGTAGCCACACTCGCAGCTCAACGAGGCTCCCTCCTGTCAGATGGAGGGAGTAAATACAGCAGCAAGCTTTGGGATGGCCTCCCGTCTCTCCGGCAGAAACAGGAAATGTCGTAACTTACAACGGTTTCAAATCAGCATCTCTTTGACAAAAAATGTAAATTAATAACTCAAATAAAACTCCAAACATCTTTAATTGTGTTACTTTTTTGTAAAGCTCTTTTAGTTTTAAACCTGATGTTTATAAGCTTCTTAGTTTTTGCAACAGTCTGTAAATATACCCAACTTTATAATAAAATACACACATTTACCTTTTTCTAGACTAAAGACAGGTATGATCCTAAGTTAAAAACATATGAGGTTATCATGAGGTTGTTAACATCGCAGTTAATCAGAGGATGTTTGCTGGAACTACTTGTCACACAGCGTGACTCCGGTCAGGTAGAGACCGGTCTCCAGTCAGCACCGCTGCATACTCGCTGTTTGAGGGCTTGATAGCCCACTCCTCCTCCACACCGCTCCACACTTGTTGGTTTGGAACAGCCCTCAATATGGCGGACCCTCCGCGTGAACGCGCAAACGGAGGGGTAGGGTGTAGGGGTAGGGTGTAGGGGGCGGTTTGGGAATGGGCCTGAAACAGAGGAAAACCGACAACTGGAAGATGAGTGGAAAAACGTCACATAAATATATAAGTGCTCACAGCTCCGTGGGAATTATTATGTGCGATTCATTTCTAAAAGGCTTTCACATTACTATAATTATATTTTAATTTAAATGTAGGCTACATTTTACACCATAACGGAACACAAAAGCAGGACCAACCATCATACATTGAATTCCTTGACTAACTTATGGTGTAAAATGTAGCCTACATTTAAATTAAAATATAATTATAGTAANACACGGGTTAGGTCTTGTCTATGATTAGGTGACTGGTCTTGGCCTCTAGGAGAAAGACTACTGGACGCTATTGTCCTACCATTGCTGGTTATCGACCTGGTTATCGACGAGGTTTTCATTTTTTCCCGATCTCCCTTTTTCGATTCGCTGACCCGGACTTTTAGACTAACACCTACCGTCATCTTGTTGTGGTTTCATGAGACAAAAGGGTTTCCTATACCAGACGACTGAACTGACTCTTCTGGCACGTAACCCCGATTTGTACGGCTGACACTTCTTACACCACTGACGTGGTAACCTGTGTTGAATACACAAACTTTGGTTCTCAGTCTTCACGACTTTTTTCTGAAATTTACAAACACCTTTGAAAGTCGAGAGATGTTACGTTCTCCACAAGTAGTCACCGAGGCAGATGGCGGATGCAGTCTTCTCCTCACCTCTTGAAGTCGTCTGACAAACGTTGACTTGTGCACGAAAGTTGACAAACATGACTGGTAAGACAGGTAAAATACTAGTTGGAATTTGAAAAAGACCCGGCGTCTGTAGAAAAATTACGTTTGACCCTCAACCGTGACTAGTTCAGTCCTCACTTTTAACAAATAGAGATTGCATAAGAGTTACGGATGTAGTAGTTAGAAAAGGGAGACGGTTCCCTGCTCGCCGTTCCTCCTTAGGTTCTGTCTCTTTCTCTCGTTTGTGTAACGAGTCTTTGGAACTTTTAGATAGTGACGTGAGGCGCAAAGACTCCTTAAGACTAATACGCCTGTGTTTACCTCCTCCAGGGGCTGGCGGGAAGTGGGGGGATAGTGAGACTCCTAGAGAGGAAGTGGGGTGTCGAGGACGAGATGAGAGGCAATGGGAACTGGGAGCGGGTGGGAGGACCTCTAGACGACTTGTGTGCTTCCTCTATGTTCCCAACCGTGGTTAGGAAGGACCTCAGTTTCTGCGGTTTGATTCCGCTTGTTGTCCCACCGTCGTACACGAGAATAGTTGGCGAGGAGTTGCTGACGTGGTTTAGTGGTGTCTCTGCGTGGTAGAAGGGGGCGAGAGTAGTGGCACGGATACAGTTCGGTGCGGAGGGGGGACCGTCCACTTCAGCGAAACGGGGGGGCGGGAAGTTGTTGCGGGTGGGTATAGTGGTTTCGTCTCTACACGTGGTAGAGGCGGCACAGGTAGTGGCAACGGATGCCAGCTGGTGAGGGGAGCGAAGTCTTTCGTAGACGGTCACAGAGGCTTCTCGGACTATTCCTAGCACAACACATGTTTTGCGTTGTTTGAGATTGACTATACACGACCCAGGTCCGAGTTCCCGCATACCATGAGAGGTTGAAAAGGTCCTGTACGGCCCCGCGCGACGGACGGAGATGCGAACCGGCTATATAGACACACACACTCCACTATCTACTGTTCTCGCCACTTAGTCAGAATGGCTTTGTCCTCATCACCGAGCGTTTCCAGCACGACTACTGACCCCCGCCGACAAACACACTTCCTCAAATAGTTTAACACTCGCGAATACGCGTAAGGTACAGTAGGTGTCGAACAGTCTTTTTAGACATGTAAACATAGATTGTTGCGAAATTCTCAGTAGTATCGAATCAATTTACAGTCCAGAAACCGTCCTTTTTGCTAAAAGATATAGATCTACTATCTTCATAGCTGAATACGACGTCGTGTTAGAGCTAATAACAAAATGCCTTTGAAACTACAACTTGTTTTATCTTGTCAACGTCGACAAGAATAGCTTAGTTGGGGAAGGGTTGAAAATACTCAGTCCTTTTCTTCACGTATCTTCCTCCACTCAACGATAAAACAAAGTTACTAGAGGTAAGTTGACGTACCTTCTGTGAGAATACACTTGAAACAAGAAAACTTATACACCGGGAGTCGACTTCTTTACGACGGAGAGCTCGAGACAAGGATTTAATGAGATATCTGGTGCGGTGTATGACACGTTCGAAAAACTACTGAAATGGGCTTAAGCACGGACAGTATGACCAGTCACACATACTGAACTGGCAGATCAGAACAAACCACTAAATTTCTAGGTAACAACTTTGGGGGTCCTGTCTGTTCCCGAATTTCCTTGCGACAAGAACACAAGGAATCTACCTGATTGATACCGTGGACTGGAGTTCGTGACACTGTACTAGGGACATACCGGTGTTATCTCTCCCCGTGCTGAAGTCTTTACACTGGCTTCCTGTGTGTCAAAGAATAGATTTCAAAATACTGCTGCTGGTTTATAAAGCACTGAATGGTTTAGGCCCAAAATACATTTCTGACCTACTGCTAAATTATGAACCATCCAGATCTCTCAGGTCTTCAGGGACTGGTCAGCTTTCTGTCCCCAGAGTCAGAACTAAACATGGTAAAGCAGCGTTCAGTTATTATGCTCCAAATATCTGGAACAAACTCCCAGAAACCTGCAGGTCCGCTGCAACTCTGACTACTTTTAAATCCAGACTAAAGACTTTTCTTTTTGCCGCTGCTTTTAATTGAACTATTCTTAAACTGCACTGTAACTTTTATCCATGTATTCTTTCTTTTAATGTTTATTTCATTATCTTTTCTTTTTAATGACTGATTTTAAATGCGATTTTCTTAATGTCTTTCATTTTTTGTAAAGTACTTTGAATTGCCTTGTGTTGAAAGGTGCTATATAAATAAACTTGCCTTGCCTTACGTCGACTGCGTTGGCTACGCCACCCGCCTACGCCGCCCGCCTACGAACACACTGCAAAGACTTCAGTCGACGAGTGGCAATAACTGTCCTTACCAGCAGGCAGCGGTAGTGTGTATTCGTCATTCAAAAGAGGCAACAGCCAATCAGAGTGATTTCTTTGGCCGACTTTCTTTGGCCGAAGAAAGTCGGCATGTTGAATGTTGTTGAATCGGCCGCGGGAGGCCGAGGGAGGTATGAAAATGTGCCGTAAAGCAACAACGGTGCGGGACACACCAACCTGAGTAGGGCGCCGCGAATGCCCGACTGCCTCTGACGGCCTCTGACTCCCAAAATCGGGTAGGTGTGTCAGGGCCTTAAGGATCCCCAGACCTGGACCCCGACAGGTCTTGCAGTCTTCTTAGAGTCTTCAGATTGTTTCATCCTCATGGAGAATCTCGATATTCATCAGGACTGGACAATAAAAGGGCTGCTACTACAGTAAAAGACAGCTCAGTGGCATACTCATGTTCAACATGTTCAATTAGTTATCAATAGTTTCATGTTGCATTTGCTGCTTAACTGAGACATTTTTAAACATTGATACACTATTTTGTTAACAAAATAATCCTAAAACACTCTATTTAGATGTTGCCCTTCCTTGCTGCTGTTTTACCCTGCCAAGTCATTTCCTGGCTACAGTACCAGAAGCTGTTTTCTGTTTAAATCCTTTTTGAATGAGCAGACAGTGATTTCTCAGTCTGGTTTGTGAAAGTACATGGCACAAAGCCAAACTTCTTCAGGTTAATCTAATGCAGGGGTTTTCAAAGTGTGGGAAGGTGAGTCTCCGCTCAGAGAACATGAGAACGCGACCCCCCTCCCAATTATTATTGCTATAATTATTATTATTGTTGTTGTTGCTATAATGCAGGGGTATTCAATTGCATTTCAAAGAGGTCCAGTAAGAGAAAATGTCATTAAATGCTCTGTTTTCGCTGTCTACCTTCCACCATTTGAAATTAATCACTGCTGTTTCTCTCCTCTTGTCTCGTCTCTGTGTGTGTTTGAATCTATCGTGCTGACTCACTGACTGCACCGATTTGATTGGCTGAGAGTAGCGTCACCTCCTTAAAATATTAAACAATAACTTTTTTAAACCTTTTTATCTTTATGTTTTAAACATATTGTATAAAGCTCCCCCACTACTTGGACTATTCCTTGCACCTCTCTAGAATAAGCCCGAATGGTCTCAACCATATTGCATCAGTAACTGCACTTGTTGTTATAACAAAATCGCATGGACACTGCTGGTAGCGATCGGACAATTGAGTGTTGTTCAGTTTGTGTGTTGTGGAACATGCGTGTGCGTGCATGAAAATATACCACACAACCCAATTACATGTTCAATTCACTACCCTGGAAGTTAATAAAGTTGTTAAAGTTGGAACAGCCTGTGGACTGCCGTTATTTCTTGAATGTCAGTCGCCGACACCTTCTTACAGAGGACAGGCAAATCTAGCTGCAGCACGACCCGTATATTTTCGCACGCCGTGTTCTCAACACATATTTTCTTTCAATTTTTAAAATATCCAACATCGTGGATACATCCTTATATGCTCCCGGCAACACACTGAACGAAACTTTGCCTCCTTATTACACTCACCCCTACTTTAGTGGGAACAATGAGTCTGCGTCTTTGATGCACAGGAATAAACGCAGATCATCCTCTGGCTGCAGCCTTGACCGGCACTTGCTTTTGATCAGAGTCAATGCGGAAAACCCACACTCAAACATGGTGGAGGTGAAGGGAAGGAGCACTTTTACAGCCTTCTTGGCAACGTCGGGGAACTCGGTCTCCACAGACAGCCAAAAGTGTGCAAATGTCACTTTACTCATCTTTTTTTCGTTATTTTTTTTCTCAAACTGCGCCTTCCCTGAAGCTCTCTGGCGCCCCCCAGGGGAGGCGAGCCTCACACTTTAAAAACCGCTGATCTAATGTATTATTAATGTGTGCTGAGTCAAGAGACTGCTATCAGTGCAGTGCTGCTTGGCCTTAGTCTGGCCTTTAGCCCTATAAAGCATTTCTGATCAATACACTTCTGACACTGCTTTGGAGGGGTTCTTTTACTCTACTTTTAATCAAATTGGAAGGTTTGAGATGTCACTTGATAGTCATTGTCAGTGATGCTGCTAGATGCTCTTATACAGTATATTACTGCCTTTACCGGAGTGATTCAGCTATGGCAGAGTGAGGATAAGACTCTCTATATGAGTACGCTTCAGACAGACCTTGTGTTGGCACATGCTCTGGATGACTACCCTCAGAGGCAGGGTGGAAAGTAATTGAAGCGGGATTTACAATGAATGTTATCTGTACTGTTGCATTTCGATGTGTAAGGCTGTCAATACCAGAATTGTAGTTATTAAATACTAAAGTAAGACAAATGTGATTTCACCACTGAATTATACTTACAATTAGGGCTGAGCAATTTAAAAAAAAAGGTCTAATTGCAAATATGTTGACTGAAATTGCAATTTGGATATGATTACAATATTGGAGGGATTCATTTTGAATCATAAGTCTCATTATTATTCAAAAATATAACAAATTAATTTCTTGAGAGAATGTGTACAAGACACATGTGATTTGCTAAGGATTTGTAGGTCTTGATATCTCTGCAGCTCCGAAGTACTAGTGAATATTGCATTAGTCCACATTTCGATTAAGATAATTATTTAAATTAATTGTGTTCCTACAGTATGTGGTACCCGCAGTACTGTAAAAATAACCACAAGCGTCAGGTTTTCAGAATTTTGGGATTGACTTAGTACCGAGTTTGGAGTGGAAAAAACATTCATGAGAAAAGCATGTTTTTACTTTCTGTAAAGCGCTAATCATCCAAACGGTATGCGCTATTTAATTAATTGACATCACAAACATCACTAACCACTAACACACTGGCAAATGTTCCAAACTGTCATCAACAAATAATGAACAAATAACGTTTTAAAAGCCGCACTAGGAAATACGTTTTTTAAAAAGCTAATGTTGTCAGCCTTTAACAGAATGCACTCTGCTCTGATCTGCATAAAGCAGTGCTTCTCAAAGTGTGGTCCACTGGTGGTCCGTGAGTATATTGGTAACATTTCATATTGGAAATAAATAAATTTAAGTTTTCCGCACTCTCGGGGGAATATCTCCGCAATGGAGCGAGCTTAAGTTTCACTTTCGAATGCATGATATAGCCCAGCGCAACACCTTCATCACACATGTTGCCACTTGTATGTACCATTTTCAGGCGATTTGTAATCTGTTCTAGAAAGACGATGTGTTTTGGGATATTTGTGGAGTTAGGTGGTCCGCGAGTGTTTTTTTATTGGTTAAGTGGTCCTTGGTATGAAAATGTTTGAGAAACACTGGCATAAAGGCATCATGAAATATGAACCATATCAATGTAGACCACC
>NW_011356224.1:171622-173614 GCF_000735185.1 Notothenia coriiceps
CGGGACTTGACCCGGAAATCGATCAAGACACGCCATGTTGAAGGACGTCCGAATAGCTGAAATGCACACGGAGGAGTCGAGGAGGGGTGAGGGAGGAGGGGTGCGGGAGGAGACGAAAGGGAGGATACACGCGAGCAGACCACGCGGAAGTGTTTTCACTACTCACGTATAAAAGCCCCGCCCCCACCATCACAGCTGGTCGATTTTAACAGAGGAAAACCGACAACTGGAAGATGAGTGGAAAAGCGTCACATAAATGTATAAGTGCTCACAGCTCCGTGGGAATTATTATGTGCAATTCATTTCTAAAAGGCTTTCACATTACTATAATTATATTTGTATTTAAATGTAGGCTATTTACACCAACACGGAACACAAAAGCAGGACCAACCATCATACATTGAATTCCTTGACTAACAAGAGAAAGATTCATTCATTTAAATACATATTTAACAACAAATGGGCCGGTTCTAAGGGGTTATTCAGTTAAGCCCGATGAGAGGGGATACAGCTGTGCACAGACGTCGTCTAAAAGTGACGTTTGAGTGAACGAGGACACCCAATTAATACCTGAGGACTCCTCTGTCCTCGCGTCACCTCCTTGTGTC
Source organism: Notothenia coriiceps (assembly GCF_000735185.1). Classification (NCBI taxonomy): domain Eukaryota; kingdom Metazoa; phylum Chordata; class Actinopteri; order Perciformes; family Nototheniidae; genus Notothenia; species Notothenia coriiceps. The sequence goes on from NW_011356224.1 coordinate 172,231, forward strand.
TCTCGCTCGCATCTTACGGAGGCGGAGCTAAGATACAAGGAAGGGAAGCGAGTGAGGGAAAGGAGGAGTCGAGGAGGGGTATTGGGATGAGGCTCATGATTGGCTGTTGCCTCTTTTGAATGACGAATACACACTACCACTGCCTGCTGGTAAGGACAGTTATTGCCACTCGTCGACTGAAGTCTTTGCAGTGTGTTCGTAGGCGGGCGGCGTATAGGCGGGCGGCGTAGCCAACGCAGGTGACGTAGCGGACGTAAAAGTCGGGACGCCTTCGGTACGTGTTCGGTACGCGTTCTTTGGTCTCAGGTTGGTGTGTAGCTGCCTTTACACAGAATTAGGAGACAAAATACACGAATAACCCTCTGATTATCTTGGCTCTTCTCTCTGTTGTGTCATCAGTTGTCGATTGAGGCAGCAGTCAGAGGTTCATAGAGAGAATATTAGACGTTTGATGAATTGCTTCATCATACTGAAGACATTAATCAATACCTTGTGAGCCAGTTGTCGTCAGGAGATCATGTTGCTCTGGAAAGGTAGAAAGGGTCAAATCATTATTATTTTTTAAACTTGTCTGCTGTTGTTTGCCATTTATTTCTTCCCGATCTGCGCCTCACATTTTGAATTCATTGGTCTTCAGGCCTTTTAATGGCTAAGCATCAATTTCACACACAGAGATATCCCTCTGATTTCCTGAAGGAAGGTGAGGAAGCTCTTCCAGTCTCCTGTTGAGCAGCTACTTCCAGTCTCCTGTTGAGCAGCTACTTCCAGACACTGTTTACCAAATCGGAGGCACACACAGTTCCTATATTCAAACGTTCCACGCATGTATATAAGTAATTTGCGCCAGATTTGATTTGAGATTGTAGAAAAAGCTTTTGTGTTGTGAAAAAACTCTTGAAGCATGGCTAATTACAGCTGCAATGAGAGATACCACAATGTAAGTTATTTACAGATTCATGAGGGCAATAACTCCTTGATCTTCTGTAAAAAAGCTTGCATATATACAAGTTGTCCAACTTATTTCTCCTGACACACAGTGACTTAATGAACAGCTGAGCACAGAAGGGAGAGCATATTTCTTATTCACACCTGGTCAAATGCTTTTTCCCTGTATCGAAACACACAAGGCTCAGTGGAGATGATGAAGGAAGAAGCAAAAGGAAGGAAGTCGATGGCTTTGGATGAAGGATGGATAGAGAGGTGACTAGCAAGGGAAGGACAGGATTAAGGAACAAAGCAAGAGAGGAGGAGTTCAACTGTTGGCCACACGATAAAAGAAAGATTAAATAATTGGTATTAGAGGTAGAAGAGGGAAAACAGAAGAGAAAGATTAGAAGGATATAGGAAAAGATTCAAAGAATGTGAGGGATACACAAAGGGGGGG
>NW_011356224.1:173637-173996 GCF_000735185.1 Notothenia coriiceps
TTCCCGTTCGTGGTCCGTTCCGGTTCGGACGGTACGTTCCTCGAACGAACTAAGTTTGGTTTTACGTTTCGGTTGGGTCCGTTTCCGTTTCGAAACCTAACCTTTCGGTTTACGGTTTGGTTCCCGGACCTAAGTTACGGTAGGGTTTAGGGTTTAGGGTAGGTTGGTACGGTACGTTTGGTTTAGGGTTAAGGGTTTGGTTACGTAACGGTAGGGTCGTTTTACTTTTAACTTACGTGTAACGAACGGTTACGTAACAAACGTAGGCGCTAATTAACTAGTAACGTAACGTAGTAGGAGACGAGAGGAGCTCGTCGTATACTACGTAATATAGTAGTGTATACTAAGTAGTTAGTACG
>NW_011356224.1:174038-174857 GCF_000735185.1 Notothenia coriiceps
ATGAGGTAAATTAGAAAGAGCATGGAGGAAACAGAGGAAGATGAAGGGAGTGTTGGTCGTGGCTTTAAAGCCACTGATTTCCCCTGGCTGCGGAGTGAGGCTTCTCCCTCAGGCTGTAATACACTCTGCTCTCATTAATGTCCAATAACACACACACACACACACACACACACACACACACACACACACACACACACACACACACACACACACGTGCAGCAAAGGTACTGTCGGAGTGTAGGTTTTATTATTTTTAAATAATTTCCCAAAATGGGATGGGATCAATAAAGTACCATCTTCTCTTATCTTATCTTATTACTGCTGTTTAATGTCTCTTTGCAGAGGCTCTGGAAATGAGTTTTCTCTAGTGGGGGGGAGACAATAAAGTATCTAAATACACAAGCTCATGACATCTCATACACAAAGTGCACATAAGAGAGCACACGCACATGAGCACACACCCATGAACACAATACTTTCCCCAAAGTAACAAGGCAATACTGTGGCGGTCCCCTGTAAATACTCACAAATAATGACTCTCATTTCCCAACATCCGCCACTTGTTCAGGACAATCTGTGGGAGGCAGCCGGGATGTGTAACAGAGGGAGAAGATCTCAGTGTCACTAATGTAGCAGACAAAGTTTGTCTTGACAAAAAAGCTTAAGAGGCTTGAAAGCTGTCCAGTAATGCTTCGGACACACAGCAGCCAATTACAGCTGACTGATTTTTATTTAAAGGTCACCTATCATGCTATATTTGAATAATATAGTGTAGGACCATACCTACACTGAACAAAAATATAAACGCAACACTTTTGT
>NW_011356224.1:175317-175613 GCF_000735185.1 Notothenia coriiceps
TAGGTCCCCCCGTGTGGTTCTGGGATTTTTGCTCACCGTTCTTGTGATCATTTTGACCCCACGGGGTGAGATCTTGCGTGGAGCCCCAGATCGAGGGAGATTATCAGTGGTCTTGTATGTCTTCCATTTTCTAATAATTGCTCCCCACAGTTGATTTCTTCACACCAAGCTGCTTACCTATTGCAGATTCAGTCTTCCCAGCCTGGTGCAGGTCTACAATTGTGTTTCTGGTGTCCTTTGACAACTCTTTGGTCTTGGCCATAGTGGAGTTTGGAGTGTGACTGTTTGAGGTTGTG
>NW_011356224.1:175683-177901 GCF_000735185.1 Notothenia coriiceps
CATATTTATACTTTTCATTTTTCAAATACCAAACAGATCATGTATTTTAGCCATTCCTCATTTCGCTCCATTTAACACTGTCTTTTCATGGGCTGATTCTGTGAGAACAGCACCATCTACAGGCCTGGCATATTTACTACAGCGTCTCCAGCGCTTTCCAACGGCAATGTCCGTGGCTGTCTCCTCCTGATTGGTGGAGTTGGCCCAATAGCCGTAGGGCCACTTCTGTGACGTCATAGAAGTGTTCAAATCTGGATCAGTCTGTATCAGATCCGTTGCAGCCCCTTTTTAAGAGATTTGGGTATGGAGGAAAATAGAGAGGGTTGTGTTTTCTGACACTTGGTGAGTTCCCTGGAACACCGGGGACACATATTTATGTATAAAAGTGCATTTTGCATGATAGGTCACATTTACGGAATCTTGACCAGTTCATGTTTTACATTGACTGACAGCTAGAATAAACAACATATAACTTCTGTTAAAAAATGTTTTGTTAAAAAGTCCCTGGGAATGGATATGAACATTGGACATCAAATATAACAATAAGCATATTGCATATTCATTTAAATATTAGAAACTATGTGTGTATGTCGCCTGAAAAGGATCATTTATTTGTTTACAATATACTGTACGTGATGTATAGCAGCTAAGCACATTTTATTTGTCAAACTTAACGACTGTCATATTGAGAGGCGTATTGAAAAGTATTAGTGGGTTGCATTTGGGGTTTACTTTTGTACTTTTTACACACCGTCAGCACTTTAGCCTGAATTATCTATTGATGGTTTAGAGAAAATCATCTCACACACTTTTGTTGTTTTGCCAAAATGATGAGCTGATTAATTTTCTTAATCAATTATTCGTGCTTGGTTATAAGAAGGAGATTTGAGTCTGGCCTTTTATTCACACTGCAATATGTTCAGACCCAGAATGCAATGCTTCAGCAGTGAACAGTAGGAGGTCAGTCACATACTGCACTACTCTGGCTGCGTCACAAGATCTTATATTGAGAATCTGCAGGGCTGTTTTTACGTGGAAAACATTAGAGGATGAATGTTATAAGAGGTTAAAGGGAGGATGATTAAAGGCATCAGAGAGATAAAATGTCCTAATGCATCGCTGCTTTTTTAACCATCTTAAGGCTCAGATATAATTCTTTGAAACTCACAATTATACTATTGAACAGAAAATACCTTTTTTGATAACATTATACCCCAAACATGATGTACCCTCTACATTTCAGGATAAGAGCTTTGGGAGGAAGCTAGCGATACTTCAACGCATAATGGAGGCTTGATTCAGGAAGCTTTCTGTTGGGAAAATACTGAATGTACTCTTCCAATATCAGAGTAGCACTTGATAACAAAGGCCCTACGTAGAACGTAGCTGTGTACATGACGTGATGTATGGTTAGCTGGAAGAGCATCAGGACACACTGTTTTAGGCATATGATAGCAATGTGACAACGATTATCATGATGATTCAGCCTGTGACGTGGGTCTAAGCTAATCTAAACAAAACATTGTATACTGCCTTGAACCGGTATTCCTGCATCTTGTGACTGTGTCTTGTATATAAGCATGTGAAGGACACTGTTCAGGAACTAGTTGTACCAAATTCTCTGTATGTGATGACTACTTCCATTCTTGCAAGGATAATAAATACATGTATCCTGTTATTGAAGCTCAAGCTGGTGACAAGTGATATTTTTCTAACAAAAAGTGTTTTTGCATTTTCCGGATTTGTAGTTACTTTATGTCGAACTCTCGCCATGAAAGCATCTGTTTTGACTCTGAGTGTGTTGGATTTGCACAATATTTGTACAACCTTGCCTTTAGACGTGGTTGGACCACATGTCGTACAACCAAAGGCAAAGCTTTAAATTATACAGTTTAGATCGGCATGCGCTCTCCCAACTTGCCTGGTTAGGGTTAGTTAGTTGCCTGGTTCCAGACCTCTGAACTGCTACCAATATAACTAACGATAGTTACGGCTGTAACTACGGTTCTATGAGTCCCGGATGACCGCCAGAGGCGGTGCTTTTAGCACTGGATATGTCCATCGCACGCATGCGCAGTTCGAGTACCTAATAACAACAAAGTCACCTGTGACCCACGTGACTACGGCTATATAGGCCGGCGTCATTAGTGGATCGGTTCCCAGAATCTTCTCGCGAGCACACAAGAATTCTGAGTGACCGGAAACTCTGGCGGTCATC
>NW_011356224.1:177931-195553 GCF_000735185.1 Notothenia coriiceps
GCCTTTCAAATGCTACCGACATGGACCGATCGCCGAATGCTTCCCTGAGCGTCAATAACTCCACTTAATTGGGAATACATTGCAACAGTAAGAACCAATTGCTCCGTTATGAAGCTGAAGGACACTAGGCCGTCAACAATTGCACGCCAAAGGACTTGGCCAAGCGGTCGCTCCTAGACGTTCATGGGGTGAGGGACTGGTGTGCCATGTAACGGGAAGAAACTCAAAGCACCGATCTTTTTTTTTCAAAAAACCCAACAAAGCTAAGCGCTGAGCCTTCTAAATTAGCCCACGAAGCAAAGAAAAGCTCCCACCGCATCTGCACAGAAACCTCACTCATAACAAACCCTTATTATTATCGTAGCGCAACATCAACCCCATCGATTAGCAACGTGAGCAGACAAGCAGAATCAATCGGACCCCTACATTACACTCCATGAAAGAACTCCACTTTAATAAACAAACCGACCATCAAAATATGTGGCGGCTAGGTAGGGCTAAAACGCAAAATGGCTTACCTTTGTTGTTTGTCGGTCAAAGTGGTCTCAATGGCATTAAAACGAAAAAAAAACCTGCTGAAGTTAATCCATAGGTTTAACTCCAATGGTACTGTGTCCCCTTTGAAAGGATTTCTGATAATCCATAAGCAATAAACTAACTTTTCAGAGCGAGAGATAGGTTCGCTCTGGCCAAAACTGCGTGCGCCAAGCCGACACTTTTTTTTGTTAACGTGTGTACGTGGAAATCCCCCTTCGATTCTATTGGCTCTAACGGTTAAAAAGAGATGTCAATCACCAAAATCGACCAATGGGTTTCAGAGAAATGGCAAACACGCCTATTTCCACCCAAATCACCCCAGAGGTGGAGTTATTTTTGCTAAACCTCTTTAAAATCTCAAATGTCACTTATTTTGCATCAATCTTGATACAGGGTACTTATTATATGTTGTTCTTTGAATTCCTAAAGCTTTTAGTCTACCATCCCATCATTCAAGGGTGGTTTTCACTATAAGAAAATAATCTTTGGACGGACACTAACATTTACAGTTTTTTACTATGTTCAATCTGAATTTTCTTTAAAATAAAAAACATTTATGTTGATTCTGACTTTTCTACATCCAACTCACAGGTTTATCATTACTTTGAGAAAAAATATTATTAATTTTCCCCTTTTAAAGTGTAGTTATGGTCATTTGTTCTGGAAATTTCATTTTCGAGCCTGAGACCTGAAAAACAAGGATGGGGTTCAACAGGTTAACATGATGATTCAGCCTCTATGGAGATAAACATATGACAATCATGATCATTTCTGACGTGGGTTTTAGCTAATCTGAACAAAATATTGTATACTGCTTTGAACCGGTATTCCTGCATCTTGTGACTGTGTAACATCCTCTCTTGCATATAAGCATGTGAAGGACACTGTTCAGGAACTAGTTGTTCCATATGCTGTATGTGATGACTACTTCCATTCTTGCAAGGATAGTAAATACATGTATCCTGATATTGAAGCTCAAGCCGGTGACGAGTGATATTTTTCTAACACACACAATCCTTGTTGGGTTGTGCAAATGAAGCCTGAGCACAAACCATCTCGTATTTATGTAGATGGACCCCAGATGCATTGTCTTGGCATTCTTTGTCTCGAAATTGTTTTAAATTTGACTGCATTTTTTAAATGTATTAAAGGTGGTTGCTTTCATGCTAAACGGCAAAAAGATATTCCCTTAAAGTTGAGTCTTGTCTGGAGAAAGTGTCTCTTTTGTCTTTGAATGAATATTTAAGATTTCATTGTGTTTTTATTCATGCAGTTAGTTTGACTCCTGGTGCTTGGATGATAATAAAGGTAGTTGAATTTTAGGATGGAAGCCTGTCTTTGTAGTTATTGTTTATTTTGTTCAAACTGCAACCAACTGCCTTATACATCTACAGAATGTGCATGACTCAAACTGTATCTTTGTAAAGGCACAAGTCATTTCCACAGAAGCTCATATAAGAAATATGTTTATTTATCCCGAGAGAAACACTTCCCATATGTTGCAAAAAATTGAAGTTGCTGCATAATTAATACATCAGTTATCTTAATGAATGGTCTCATTAGCACAAGTGGTTATGATTAATATCACACTGATCATGTTGGGATTTTTAGACACAAGTTCCTCTTGTGGGGAACAGAATGAAGTCATTTAAAGGGGACCTATCATACAAAAAGCACTTTTGGATGTCTTTTATACATAAATATGTGTCCCCGGTGTGTCAGGGAACTCACAAAGTGTCAGAAAATAAAACCCTCTCTCTGCTTTATTGCCTAAAAATAGCATGATAGGTCCACTTTAACTTACTTAATACTTTTTTCTACAATGAACGTATTGAGTATAATTATTCATCGTCTAAAACTGGAACAATTTAAACAATGTCAGAAATATTGCATCATAACTATTTATCTGTAGCAGGAACAACATCTGGGCTGAGTCTGGAAGGACCTGAGTGTGTTAAATGCTAATAATTTTCATACAATAATGACCATGAATGCTGCTGTTGGGGGATCAGTGTCACAGCAGCTGATTGACTGTCTGCACCCACTCAGGTTTCAGAGATAATGGCCTGAGTGGGGCACGGAGGCATCAGCACACCGGCTCAGAGAATCAGCCGAGATTGCTTGCCCGATGCGCGGTGAGCTGCAATACGAGGGTCCACTCCCTGCCCTCCTGCCCTCAGGCAATTTCTTTTTCTGCTGATGGTGGACACAACCACAAGCAGCATTCAGTGCCAGCTACACATTTGTCACGATGTTAGCTGCGAGTTGATCCTCATGTTGACAAATATATGTCCACCTGATTTAATTTTAAAGAGGACATATTCTGCTCATGTTCATAATTGTATTGTGTGTCTCTACTGGGACATGTCTCCATGCTTTCATGTTCAGACAGCTCTTTATTTTTCTTTTACTGCCTGTGCTGCAGCACCTCTTTTCACCATCTGTCTGAAACCAGGGCCCAGTCTGCTCTGATTGGTTAGCTGATCGGCTCTGTTGTCATAGGTCAGCCGTTTATAGTCCTGTTTCTTAGCCTATGACGTACAATGTGTTGATGCTCAGGCCAATAGAAGAGCGAGTGTAACGAAAGTAAACAAAGGAGTCCAATGAAGGCGTTTCAGGAAGGGGGGAGAGTTTTTGGAAGGATCTTTTAGACTTACAGGCCGTTTCTCAATCTCGAGGACACTGGCTTCCAAGCCAATATTTCAAGGATACTACGTCATCGAGTGCCGCCGAAGGACTATTCCAATCTCCAGCATACTTGGAATTCCACGAGGCTGCGTCCTTGGTTTGGGGGTAATTTCGAGGCTGCACATGGGTAGACTTTGCGTCCTTCAAATCCCCACAATGCTTTGCGCACGCACCAATTTCCCAAAATCTGTGGCGGAAAATGTAAAGCGGGGCCTCTCATATGACGCACACCTGCACACTTGCTAGCCTGTTCCACTCTTCGTTTTCCGAATGCCAGGAAGGATTCTTTCCTAGTTTCTGAAGCAAGATGCTCGGCAGACATGTGCTACCAAGCAAGCGTACTCGCGGTTGAGAAACACCCACAGTTTATGAATAATCACAGAGGTAGAAGATTATAGACCTCATGTCCCCCTTCTTTATTCAATTTGTTTGTTTATGTTCAAACGATATAGAAACATCTGATCTAGTATCACATTAGACTGCCCATACTGTATGTTGTTAAAACTTCACAAGGGACTACACTGCGAGATTCCAATGGGATCAAAGGAATACTACACAGTGTGATCGGGGGTGAGATTAGACCATCCTTTTGCAGTGAATGAGGTCTGGAAGAATTTACATCTGCTGTTTTATCTGCGTCAGCATGGGCTCATGACGTATACAGTGTCAGAAACATGTGAAATAATATTTAAAACATATAATTGAAAAGGACATTGTGTGCACATGCAAACAATACCTCTTGCATGCACACATACTGGATATCTATATACATTAAATACTTTCCCATGTTTATATGGAAGAAACCGGTGTGCTTGAAAGTAATTAACCATTGAAAGACAATTAACAACCTATTTTAAGAGATAATTCTAGGTATCTTCCCCTTCTATTTTGCTACGTAGAAGCACGTTCAAGTAAAGAAGTTAAGCTTTAATTTTCTGAACTAAGGCGATAAACCAAATATACACCTTAAATATACTAGCTGCTACTGTAGTACGTAACAGAGTGTACAAGGGCATTTCTGTACTTCACTATCCCTGTAAGCAGTCTTGCAGAATATTATGAGCAATGATGTTGGTTGTGGGTGAGTAATAGCAGCATTACAAAGCCTGTTGACAGGGGTCACATCACCGATATATCCATCTCCACCCACCCTATAGTAACAGTCGTCATTGTGACATTGAACCCCGTTGTAAGTGTCACACTGCACACACTTTCCATCGCCCCCCTGGCCCCTTGTGACCGCGTCTGCATCAACACGGATAATTGGCGAGGAGCTGCAGATCTCTGGGGAGCTCATTCCAGACGAGTCAATGTTGGATGTTTCGGAGAGAAAATGGCCCTCGGGGTGCGCGGAGGAAGGACTGTCAGGATCATACTCGCAGTGACACACACACTCTGTCTGCATTTTGCGACGGCATGCTGGATACGTCTATTACTCAGGGTGTTGTGACAGCTCCAGGACATTGTGGACTCGTTTTTGTCACATCGTATCTGGGACAGCTCAGAGAAATGCTGAGCGGATGGCTGTGGCAGGTTCGACACAGATTTGAAATGTGATTAGCCCGCATTCACTTTTCTTTCCTGCTGTTACTGCATCTCATATTCTGTTTACTACTGAACAAAAACTTTGGGAACACTTTCTATGGCAGCCATGTCTATAATACATACCATTTATATTTGTGTGTATTGGTGTGTTATATTTGACTAATACAGTAGTCAGTATTATTATAGCTATGAGTAAGATATAAAAATTCATAATGCTTCATAAGAACAATCCTAACACAACTTAGTATTTTAAAACGACTAAAAATGTCCAGTATCCTACCTCATTGTTGCTTGAATTTTATTTTTGCAAGTATCATAGTGTGTATCTTAATTCTAATTGTTGTAATAAATAAAAAATGTATGATGCATTATAATCACTATATAAAAGTACAAAAATATTATTTGTTTTTGACTTATACTTCCATATATATCTATACATGAATTTAAATTTAAAAAAACGTCGCAAAATATTATTTTACTTATGTTTAAAATAAATCAAAATTAAAACAGATTTAGTGATAGATCAAAGCTTAGTGTAGGGAGTTGTAATAGGCATAATAAATGTGTTATACAGGATAATCATTTCCTGTAAGTAGTCATTGTTTATTTTAAAAGTTCGAGGATTAGTTTATTTTTCACAGCTTTTGATGACATTTGACACATCTGAGGCTGCGTGTACTTATGATTCCTCTTCCCCTCATTATTGTAGGGACAACTTTGTCGTTGCCCAGGAGACGCTAACAAGTGTAAACACACCCGGTCATCTGCTGCGGCTGATTAGCATAAATAATTTATGCTGGCAGTTGATAAGTCAAGGGTCCAGGTGGCTGCGGTTGGGTTGAAGCCAATGAGGGCAAAGTAAATACATTTAAGAAGGATCAGTGCTACACACTGCACTACATTTCAGTTCATTTTTGCAAGAAAATAACAACCTCCTTTTGCAAAATATTTGTTATGTTCACCATAACCACCAGCATGTGAAGCACACACTTGTTTGATCGAAGGGAAGAAAGTGCAAACATAACTTTAAATGTCAAGTTGAGAAGGAAAGGTTTTAATTGTCCCTTTTTATCCTCGGTCTCTTGGAAATATATTACACTTTTTGATCACAGCATTCACTAACAGTCTAGGATTCAACATCAATTTGCTCTGAGTTCTAAAAGAGTATTTTCATTTTTCTCTTTTTCATTCCACTCTGATTATGTAGGATTGTTAATTATAGGAATCACTGTACATGTTATTCTTGGTATCAGGTACATGTGCATGGTGGAATCAGCAGCTCTGGTTGCTAAGCACCTTGTCAGGTAAAACTGTTGCCATGGACAGAAAAAGAAAGTAGGTGTGCTCTGTGTAGAGAGGGAAATGGTTTATGGTAAAAGCCATGGAGAAACTCTGGAGGGAACTTTGGGATTTTAGCCTTTGCAGACCATGCACAAAAACCTAAATAACACACTACAGGAAAGGGGAAATCCCTTAAAGCAAAAATAGGGACACTTTAATGTCCCCTGAACTGTCTTCTTTCGCCCTTATTCATAAAACTCTAACAATACACAACAAGTTGACAATCAATATGATCTGATGAACAGAGGATGTCACTCTCCTTTTTTCCTTCCACAACAGCCTCCTAAAATATATATTTTATTTGTTTTCTCAGACTTTCTCTCTCAATTAGCACATCAAAGCCAATGTACCGTCACTTCTCCTGTTTAATGTTTTCCTGTGTGGTCTTATAGCTGTCACAATACATGAGAACTAACATGTCGTTAAGGTTTAAAAATATGGTCTTCAGAACTGTTTGAAGTGTTGCTCAGAGAGCTAGACACAATGACAGAGGAAATTTGACAGGCTTTATATCCACTAACCCTGAAATCCTACTGCAATTATTTGCATTTTTTCTGTCTTTTAGTTGATGCCTGGCTATGTTATTTTTATTGGGTAAGCCATTGATAGTTAGTTGATAGTTTGATATTGCACTATCAGTAGATCTATAGATATCTAGATATCAGGAAACTGTAAAAACTATCCATCACCATCCATCATCAAATTCCTAAAACTTTTAAAGACTAAAGATATCTCTTAAACTGTTGCATAAGAAAAAGAAAAAGCATCACAATTGAATTACCTGAACTATGTTTTTGTCAATTGACTAATAGATTAATTGAAGCATCAAGTCGGCTTCACATACCGTATTAAATCTACAGTATTAAAGATGTTACTAATTAAATGGAATGCCCTAGTGAGTTTTGAGGTGTCACCTTTTGTACACATTTGATGTGTCAATATTGAAAACTCTTTTGTCTGCAGGTAAAGGCGACGTGTTTGGAGACGTCTTCTGGAAGGAAACCAACCTGGCCCACGCGTGCGCTAACGTCCGAGCGCTAACGTACTGCGACCTCCACGTCATCAGGAGGGAAGCCTTGCTCAAAGTGCTGGAGTTTTACACCGCTTTTGCAAACTCCTTCTCCCGCAACCTCATCCTCACCTGCAACCTGCGCAAGAGGGTAAGTTACCTTGTACACACACACACACACACACGCACACACGCACGCACGCACGCACGCACGCACGCACACACACACACACAGTGGGGCACAAAAAGTATTTAGTCAGCCGCCAATTGTGCAAGTTCTCCCACTTAAAAAGATGAGAGGCCTGTAATTGTCATCCTAGGTATACCTCAACTGTGAGAGACAAAATGAGAAAAAAAATCCAACAATTACAGGCCTCTCATCTTTTTAAGTGGGAGAACTTGCACAATTGGCNTACCTCTGGTGAGTGGCCCAGCCCTTCGTATATTTCTCTGTATGTGGCCCTCGGTGAAAAAAGTTTGGACACCCCTGATTTAGATGATCCAGAAGAGGATTGGGAGAATTTCATATGGTCAGATGAAACCAAAATATAACTTTTTGGTAAAAACTCAACTAGACTTGTTTGGAGGAGAAAGAATGCTGAGTTGGAGGAGAAAGAACACCATACCTACTGTGAAACATGGGGGTGGAAACATCATGCTTTGGAGCTGTTTTTCTGCAAAGGGACCAGGACGACTGATCCGTGTAAAGGAAAGAATGAATGGGGCCATGTATCATGAGATTTCGAGTGACAACCTCCTTCCATCAGCAAGGGCATTGAAGATGAAACGTGGCTGGGTCTTTCAGCATGACAATGATCCCCAACACACCGCCCGGGCAACGAAGGAGTGGCTTCTTAAGAAGCATTTCAAGGTCCTGGAGTGGCCTAGCCAGTCTCCAGATCTCAACCCCATAGAAAATCTTTGGAGGGAGTTGAAAGTCTGTGTTGCCCAGCGACAGCCCCAAAACATCACTGCTCTAGAGGAGATCTGCATGGAGGAATGGGCCAAAATACCAGCAACAGTGTGTGAAAACCTTGTGAAGACTTACAGAAAACGTTTGACCTCTGTCATTGCCAACAAAGGGTATACAACAAAGTATTGAGATGAACTTTTGTTTTTGACCAAATACTTATTTTCCACCATAATTTGCAAATAAATTCTTTAAAAATCAGACAATGTGATTTTCTGGATTTTTTTCTTCTCATTTTGTCTCTCATAGTTGAGGTATACCTAGGATGAAAATTACAGGCCTCTCTCATCTTTTTAAGTGGGAGAACTTGCACAATTGGTGGCTGACTAAATAATTTTTTTGCCCCACTGTATATCTTTTAGAAAGGTGGAGAGGCGTTAAACAGCCTCTGGGAAGCAGTAAAGAGAAGAGGCGCTCGTTCACAGGACGTAATAGGAGCTCTGGTGAATGGAGGTTTGCTGTGAAACACCGCCTGCTGCCTCACACTGTGCTGTTTCATCTCATCATTCTCTCTATTTAAGTCTCCAGCTAAAACTAAAAGGCGTGATGCTCATGGAGGTGAGGGCCTAATGTCTACTCCCTTTAGGACCATGTACACATCTATTTTCACTACTTTATTCTGTTGTAGCAAGAATGGAAAACAAGAGTCTTAGGTATAAAAACTGTGGCGTCTTTTCCATGAGACACTGCAGATCTGAAATAAAGTCATGTTTTCAAACTTCTGGCATACTCCAGAAAAAAGATCTCTCAAAAGTCTTTACCACCTTGTCTCTAAAAGAAGAAGAAACAAATCCTATCCTGCAAATATATTCTTTATTGAAGATGTAATATTGTTTGGGATAAATAATGTACGCTTCAATTACACTGACGCATCTTGTGATCAATTAACTACTTATCTCAATAAATATGTTGCCTTTGCTTTGTTATGTAAAGCCTACACTCATTTCCCCTGAAACACATTATGTCTCTGTTATTTGAGATGCATTAGATTTAGAGACTAAACCAATCTTAAAAGCTCCGGAGTAGTTAAACAAGGACAACCGTTTTGTCCAATGAGTGTGTGTTTAAATCTGTCTATTTTTAAGAACTCTGGGAAATCAAGTCTATAAAATTGACTCACTGCCACTAATGGCCAATAAAAATCCTGTTCTGGTTGTAACTCTTTTAGGATACAGATGGATGGATGAGAGAGACTGACAGGTAGAGCGACTCAAGTACGCCAAGCTTGTTTTTGGCAGTTACATACTGCATCTTTTTATCGATTGTAATTAAATTCGCATTTAGATTTAAAACAAGCCAGTGACTGTGGTGTCAAATTGCAAACAGGTAAACATTCAATGATTAACAACACACTGAGTTAAACCACAGACAGTTTTAAAGCCTGAAGCACTTTTTGTTTAGAGTCTCTGTATTTCAAGCGATCGTGGACAGAACAGACCCCTCAAGAACTCTAAATGGCCAATAACTTATCATGCAAAATGCACTTATTGATGTACAGTATTGTATACATAAATATGTGTCCCCGGTGTGCCGGGGAACTCACGCAGCATCAGAAAATAAAACCCTTTCTCTTTTCCTCGAGCGGATACAGATTTGCTGCCGATCTGACGTCAAATCGGCAGCGGACCCACAGAAAGTTGCTATCAGAAACAATGCCTGATGTGTTTTGGACGTAATGTCGTCTTTGTTTACATTAGCAAGCCTCACTAACACTCAGAGCTAACCTGTACTGGAGAGCACATGTGTTTAAAAAGCAGGAAATAAAAAAAGGAACTCATCTTGTGATAAACCCGCAAGAGAAAAAGCATTTGAGCTCCTACTGTTTCAGAAATAATCTTTGATGTGGTTTAGAACAGGATGGCGTTTTATCACTGCAGAATTTAACTTTGGCCCAATCCCAAACCACTCCCTCGACCCTACCCCTCCGTGACGGAGTGAACTCTGTCTGTAGCCACACTCGCAGCTCAACGAGGCTCCCTCCTGTCAGATGGAGGGAGTAAATACAGCAGCAAGCTTTGGGACGGACTCCCCTCTCTCCGGCAGAAACAGGAAATGCCGTAACTGTATGTAACAACGGTTTCAAATCAGCATCTCTTGGACAAAAAAATGTAAATTAATAACTCAAATAAAACTCTAAACATATTTCATTGTGTTACTTTTTTGCAAAGCTCTTTTAGTTTTAAACCTGATGTTTATAAGCTTCTTAGTTATTCCAACAGTCTGTAAATATACACAACTTTATAATAAAATGCACACATTTACCTTTTTCTAGACTAAACACAGGTATGATCGATCCTAAGTTAAAACATATCAGTTTATCAGTGGATGTTTGCTGGAACTATTGTAAACAGCGTGTTTCCTGACGGACACACACAGCGTGACTCGGAATGGGCCGTAATCTCCGGTAGAATTCTGATCAGGCATTAGCTCCGCCTCCTCTTTTTTTTTTCTTCAAGCTAAGGACCCAAAACCCGCATTTCTCTAACAGGGGAGGTATGAACAGTATGAGGCATGGCTACAATGGGTGATCTGTTTGGTATTTTAAGCAAAAACTTCACAGACATGTTTTTTTTATAGGTATGGTCCTACAATATATTTTTCCAATATAGCATTGGTCCACTTTAAAGGAGCTGAGCACCCGTAAATATCACCAAATATTTATCATCTGGCTTTGCTTCCCAGCCTTTTTGCATCCTAACCTGATCCTAACGCGTCTGTTGAGATTTAAACAGCTGACTTCTCTGTGATGACTCGGCTGGATCGAGCCGCTGGCTGAATGAACAGGACTGCTGTGACCGACATAACCAAATCTACCTGCTTCAACATTCAATTACATCCAAGTGTGTATATTTGTACAAACTGACAGGTACAAGCGTCTACAGGAGGGACAGGTGTATACAAATGTTTTTATTGAGGCCCTTTTGGGGGTTCCATTTTCTGTAGGGTGTTAATATGCATGTAAATGGTCTGCAAAAGCTGAAATCCCTTTGTTCCCTCCAGAGGGAGTTTCTCTCCCATACACTCCCCCCCTGACTGAAACGCCTCCATTGGACTCGAGGTATTTGACAAGAGGTATTATTATAAAACACTCTTTTAAAATACATCAAGCTTTTTTACATGAGAAGAAGTCAGAGCAGGACAGAGTGAAAGAGAGGCTGGAGAGAGAAAGGAAAATGCTTATGAAGGCAGATTGGTAGCCGCTATTATTGCATGAGTGACGGGGCTTGTAACAGCTGACACACATTCGGGTCTCCTCAGAATCCGACAGACCACGTCTGAGCTCCTGCCAGAAACTGTTTATCTTCATCACAGCAGCGCCGCAGCAGCTGTCACGCATCCCATGAACAAAAGAGATAACTGAGGAGAGGAGGACGAGCTCTGCCCACATCGCTATTCCTGTTCTGTGTTTACACCAGGGGTCAGATTCCAGCTGCACACAGCAAGAAAAGGGTCCACCTTAACAATTAGTTCAATTGTTTTCCAACGATGTGAGTCTATTATACTTCTTCCCGGAAAAACTATGAGTGTTGAAATGTGCAATTCAAGGCATATTCTGTAAAAGCAGGTGGAGCTGCTGACTCATGCTGAGGGTTGTTGTGTTTAGAACAAGAACTGTTAATTTGTCATATGATAGTTTTACTTTTTTGACTCATTTTGATGCTTCACTTAGCAGATTTCTAAGTGAACTGCTGCTGTGTAATGAGCTTCAATCGCACGCTGGGGACGTAATGCAAATAAACATCCTGTCCTTTCTAATTAAGCATCATTGTTTTCCTAGAATACTTTCTTAAACTAAAAGTTTTCTCAGTGGGTGAGGAGGCCAGTCAACCACAACTTAGTCTCACAAAAATGAAAGAACAAAAACAAACAAAGAGACAACTTGATCCATAAGAAAGTAGGAATAATTCAAAAACTTTGTACAATGACTGTTTCAGTTGTTTCTCCTTTACAGACAGTAACATGTAATGAGGCAGAATATAGAATTACAACTTGATATAGCTTTTTAAAGGGTTTCATGGTTTCCTTTTCCTTTGAAAAGAACAATTACTGTATTGGTGGTGGTTACAATATATATAAGGTTGTGTTAATAAATGAGTCTTTTCAACTGCAGATACTGCAATTGTTTTTTAACTGTTTTCATATAAAACTCATTAAAAACAGCTGAAAGTGAATTACAATATTATTATTGAATAGAAGAAGCACTGAACGCCAATACAAACAGGCCTGTCCTTATTTTCCAGTGTAGTAATACTATCTGGTATAGTTGAGGAGTCAGTGGGTCACATGGCAAGAAAGCTAATCAAAGTTAATTAGACTTTTCAACAAGAATATCTAAAATTCGATAAAAATAGCTGTGTCTTAATTGGTCAGTATAGATAAATATCTGGTATGGATTTGGAGTCAGTAGGTCACAGGATATGGCGGGCACTTAAAAAGTTGGAATCTATCATAAGGCATTAGTCAAACAAAAAGGGTTTCCACATTTGACACATTAATATTTCTTCTTTAAGCATAACTTTGACTGTTATGGGCAAGTTAGCATTATATTAACCATAGAAAGAGTTGGATGTAAACATGTTTACCCATGCTCAGACACATTATTCATGCACAAACAATATTATAGTCAATAGTCACAGGGTTATACTTGTTTATAACTTAAATTCAAAAGTGAGGAAAAAAAGTAGGGAAGTGAAAATATGTACAATTGGGAATGCATGAATACGGTCAAATGTATGTAGAGGGAAAATAACCCGATAAATAAGTCATACTTATGAACTTACAGTACACACACACACACACACACACACACACACACACACACACACACACACACACACACACACACACACACACACACACACACACACACACACACACACACACACACAGAAAAGAGACTGCCTGCTACGTCGGTGAGAAGAGGCAAAGGGCACAGGACATAATGAGGCAGCCGGTATTGCATGTATAATTTATTGAGTTTCAGGCACACTGAGAGAAAAACCTATTGAGGTGGAGAGAAAATGAAGTATAACAACAGCGCAAGGACAGGTAAACAACGTCAGACTTGTTATGAGAGAAAAGAGAGAGGATGTGTGAAGGGGAGGATGAAAATATGAGGAAATGTCAGGTCAGATATCTGTCTCCTGAAAGTGTGAGTGTGTGCTCAAGCCTGTACTACTGATCTCAGGAAGGTAGGTAAGGACAAATATTAATGATAAATTAAAAAGCCAGTTCCCTTTCCATGTGTTTCCACACCACAATCCTTGAATTTCCTTTAAGGTTTTCCATCAGTAATTGGTTAAAAGATGATAACTTGAAATAACGTGGAAAGATCTTGTCAATGAAATGGAAAAAGTGGGAAATTAGAAATCAAGTTTATCTTTTTGACGATAGAAAAATTGGGGGAGGTGAACACAACAAATTATTAATAATTACCCTCCGGTTAGATGTGACAATTAATGTACTTAGAATGTAAAATGCATTTTATTCAGGGATTGAAGGCAGAAGGTAATGTACTTTACATACTGTACATGGGACACTTTATTTTTTCTGTACAAATTCCAAATATGAATGATTAAACCTAACGGTATCATGGCTATGCAGGAGACGCGTTGAATGAAATTATATTGAGAGCAGCTTTACAAGTGAGTCCTTAGCAGTTGGCTTGAGTCAAAGTCAAATCCTACCACACCGAAAACATCTTACAAAAAGGCAATGTCAGACTGAACAATGTAGTAGTAACAACACAGCCATTGAGAGATGAGATAAGATCTGTGCATGACCGCATGTGCTAGTGTCAGGATGACCGAGGAGCCGAGGTCGGGCCTTATTGCCTTTTCTAACATTCTGAAATCCATTATGTGTTGAACAAATCAGTTATCATGGCATAGAAAATCCTAGACAAAGTTGTGGTCAACAAAAAACACTGCGACCCTCTCCCTATCAGTGCAACCCACATTATGTCCAAATGTATCTAAACCATTGCAAACGCTGTAACATATTATAATTTTACATTTACCATTACCACAATGTAAACCATGACAATACCTTTATATTCATGGTTCCTACATACACAGGTCAGATTTTCCATTAGCCGATAATTACCGTTTTTTAGCTGGTACAATTTATTAAAAACCGGTAAATTCAAGACCTGCTGGTTAAAATTTCCGGTAATAATTAGGGATGCTCCGATCGATTGGCCGCCAATCAATATCGGCCGATATTCACTCTTAATAGTTTGATCGGTGCTCTCTATAAAGGCCGATCAGGAGAACTGGATCTGATCGATATGGACATAAACGCGAGTGAAGTATAACCGGACGAGAGAGAGGGATCAGAGATCAGCTGCTGAGTCTGACGGAGACACGCAGCTCTGCATGATCACCTGAAGCTCCGCCCGCTGTTTAGCGAGCTGCATGAGAAACAGACCGGCTGTCAGGAGAGAGGGAGGGAGGGAGGAAAAGAGAGGATCCGTTTCTAGGCTACAAGTAGTTTGTTTGAATGTAATAATTATGTTGTTTGTTGTTTGTGGAAGCTTATAACTTTTTGAAAATGAATCTGAACTTTTCGATCTTTTACGATTATAAACTGAAGCAATATAAAAATGAGCCCTATTATTAAACAACAGCATATCCGGTCATAGTCCGGTAATTAACTGCTAACGGAAACTCTGCTACACAATTCTTATTCTTATTATTGAAACATGACCGGTAAGTTTCTAATTTGTCCGGTAAAACAAATGATTTCAGGACATTTAACAAGAAAGAAATCCTAGCGGAAACCCTGACACAGATACAGTGGGGCAAAAAAGTATTTAGTCAGCCACCAATTGTGCAAGTTCTCCCACTTAAAAAGATGAGAGGCCTGTAATTTTCATCCTAGGTACACTTCAACTATGAGAGACAGAATCCAGGAAATCACATTGTAGGATTTTTAATGAATTAATTGTTAAATTCCTCGGTAAAATAAGTATTTGGTCACCTACAAACAAACAAGATTTCTGGCTCTCACAGACCTGTAACTTCTTCTTTAAGAGCCTCCTCTGTCCTCCACTTGTTAACTGTATTAATGGCACCTGTTTGAACTCGTTATCAGTATAAAAGACACCTGTCCACAACCTCAAACAGTCACACTCCAAACTCCACTATGGCCAAGACCAAAGAGCTGTCAAAGGACACCAGAAAAAAAATTGTAGACCTGCACCAGGCTGGGAAGACTGAATCTGCAATAGTTAAGCAGCTTGGTGTGAAGAAATCAACTGTGGGAGCAATTATTAGAAAATGGAAGACATACAAGACCACTGATAATCTCCCTCGATCTGGGGCTCCACGCAAGATCTCACCCCGTGGGGTCAAAATGATCACAAGAACGGTGAGCAAAAATCCCAGAACCACACGGGGGGACCTAGTCAATGACCTGCAGAGAGCTGGTCCCAGCTCTCTGCAGGTCATTGACTAGGTCCCCCCGTGTGGTTCTGGGATTTTTGCTCACCGTTCTTGTGATCATTTTGACCCCACGGGGTGAGATCTTGCGNAAAGAGCTGTCAAAGGACACCAGAAACAAAATTGTAGACCTGCAACAGGCTGGGAAGACTGAATCTGCAATAGGTAAGCAGCTTGGTGTGAAGAAATCAACTGTGGGAGCAATTATTAGAAAATGGAAGACATACAAGACCACTGATAATCTCCCTCGATCTGGGGCTCCACGCAAGATCTCGCCCCGTGGGGTCAAAATGATCACAAGAACGGTGAGCAAAAATCCCAGAACCACACGGGGGGACCTAGTCAATGACCTGCAGAGAGCTGGGACCAAAGTAACAAAGGCTACCATCAGTAACACACTACGCCGCCAGGGACTCAAACCCTGCAGTGCCAGACGTGTCCCCCTGCTTAAGCCAGTACATGTCCAGGCCCGTCTGAAGTTTTCTAGAGAGCATTTAGATCAGGGGTGTCCAAACTATGGCCCGGGGGCCAAATGCGGCCCGTGGACCATTTTGAATCAGCCCTCAGCAAATTCTAAAAGTATAATGACATACGGCCCACAAATGAAACTTGTGCTTTTCTTATATTGTACTTCTTAACTATACATTTAAAAATATATTACACAGTAGTATTCATGTGTTCATAAGACCACTTTTCAAATAAATTCAGTCAATTAAAGTTGGAAACATGTTCTAACATATCTGAGTTGATAAGAAAAAAGCCCAATAACTTATTTACATAACAAGCTTGAAATACACCCGTCCTATTTTCCTTATTATAATCAATCTGAGGCTTCTGCTTTAAGGGATGAGCTGCCAACACTCACAAACATCATTTACCTACATTTGATTGATTTTGCTAACTTATAACTGAACTTATGAGGCGATATACCTCTGGTGAGTGGCCCAGCCCTTCGTATATTTCTCTGTATGTGGCCCTCGGTGAAAAAGGTTTGGACACCCTTAACTGAAGCACATGTTCACACGGATGACCGATCACAGCTGGCCCCCTCAGGAAACACATTTTAACAAATTCTCTATTCTGCCTCAGGCCACGTTTTAGTTAAGATGACACTCGTCAATCTGCCTCTATTCACAGTGAAATATTTGCAAACTCGCTCACTACGCTGCTTGTGTGACTGAAATCAAGTCGTAGCCCTCCCTAGTCCATTTGCAAACCTCGAATCCAATACATCACTCTGTAACAGTGTCAAGCCACGCGGTACCCAGCAAATTTTAACTGAACCAAGGGACACGTGAGCCAGCGAGGGCTCCAGTGAAGGGGGGTAAAAATAAAGAACAATGGCAGGTTATTTAAGGAAAATGCAGGAAGTCTCCCCACGCGTAGCCTGAAAGTGTTTACTTCCTGAAACATAGTGACATCACTAGCTTGCCCTTCTATTGCTCGCCGGCTCCAACCACTAAGTTATTTGTAGTCAATAAAAAAAGTAATTGAGGATAGTATGCCAAATAGATATGTACCAGTTATTTTCATAAAAATATCATTATATAAAAGCTATAAAACCATGTCTAATATAAAATCACCATAAGGAAAGTCCAACAATGATGTCATAAAAAAGTCTTAACATCTATGTCATATAAAATACCAAATGTCATGTTATTGTATGTCATGTAAAAGCAGTTCAATATAATATAGTATGCCATAACAATAATTATAACAAGCACTTATAAATAAATTGCTATCTGTAGTAGGTTATACAATGTCATATTATGTTATGAAAGCTAAAATTGTCTACAAAAGTGATTAGATACTATGTTGTCACTATTGAACAATTATAGTTTGCCAAAAAATAAAGCTATATGTCGTAAAAAAAGCCAGGAATAATCCCAAATAATGTGCAAGCCATCAGAGAAGCGACCAACCTTGAAAACACACACAGCACACACACACACACACACACACACAACCACACACACACACACACACACACCCACACACACACACACACACACACACACACAACACACACCCACACACACACACACACACACACCACACACACACACACACACACACACACAACCACACAC
>NW_011356224.1:195593-204120 GCF_000735185.1 Notothenia coriiceps
GGCCCCATTCATTCTTTCCTTTACACGGATCAGTCGTCCTGGTCCCTTTGCAGAAAAACAGCCCCGAAGCATGATGTTTCCACCCCCATGTTTCACAGTAGGTATGGTGTTCTTTCTCATCCAAACACGTCAAGTTGAGTTTTTACCAAAAAGTTCTATTTTGGTTTCATCTGACCCAATCCTCTTCTGGATCATCTAAATGCTCTCTAGCAAACTTCAGACGGGCCTGGACATGTACTGGCTTAAGCAGGGGGACACGTCTGGCACTGCAGGATTTGAGTCCCTGGCGGCGTAGTGTGTTACTGATGGTAGCCTTTGTTACTTTGGTCCCAGCTCTCTGCAGGTCATTGACTAGGTCCCCCCGTGTGGTTCTGGGATTTTTGCTCACCGTTCTTGTGATCATTTTGACCCCACGGGGTGAGATCTTGCGTGGAGCCCCAGATCGAGGGAGATTATCAGTGGTCTTGTATGTCTTCCATTTTCTAATAATTGCTCCCACAGTTGATTTCTTCACACCAAGCTGCTTACCTATTGCAGATTCAGTCTTCCCAGCCTGTTGCAGGTCTACAATTTTGTTTCTGGTGTCCTTTGACAGCTCTTTTGTCTTGGCCATAGTGGAGTTTGGAGTGTGACTGTTTGAGGTTGTTGACAGGTGTCTTTTATACTGATAACGAGTTCAAACAGTCGCCATTAATACAGTTAACAAGTGGAGGACAGAGGAGGCTCTTAAAGAAGAAGTTACAGGTCTGTGAGAGCCAGAAATCTTGTTTGTTTGTAGGGGACCAAATACTTATTTTACCGAGGAATTTACCAATTAATTCATTAAAAATACCTAGGATGAAAATTACAGGCCTCTCTCATCTTTTTAAGTGGGAGAACTTGCACAATTGGTGGCTGACTAAATACTATTTTGCCCCACTGTATATTACCCTTAGAAAAAAACTGCAGTTCTGCTGTTTTCCTGTTGTTGCTGTCTGCAGGACTTGTTAACGCAGCAGCTCTCTCTGTGTGTGAGCAGGAATCTCCTCTTATCACCAGGGAGGCGCTAATGACTATTTATCACCGTCAGAATCATTTTACTTCAGTAAACAAGCAGAAATGTGTCTGTAATTTTGGCGCAGAGGAGTATTAAGAGTTCCCATCAGTGTTTAAGGTGCAATAAACATGCATAATGAACTATTATTTATTATTGATCCCTAAAGAAGAGAAAAATACATGTTGTTAGTCACTTTGGATAAAAGTGATAGCTAGATAAATGCAACACAAAAAACAAAACAAAGGAATGAAAGTATCAAATAAAAAAATCAGTGTGTTATATAGGATTTTGTGCATGTAAATGGTCTGCAAAGGCTACAATCCCAAAGTTTCTCTCCCATAAGCCCCCACCCTCCCTGCCTAAAACACCTCCATTGGACTCCTTTGTTTACTTCTGTACCATAGTGACATCACTATGTAGCACTCGTGCTTCTATTGGCAAGCGCTTCGACACATTGTATTTGATAGGCTAAGGGGTGGGACATCTCTCAGCTGATGACCAATCACAACTCCTGTCTGGTTTCAGACAGAGGGTGAAAAGAGGTGCTGCAACAGGCAGTATGAGAAAAATAAAGACCTTTTTGAACATTAAAGCATGGAGAAATGTCACAGTAATGAACAATAACAATAGCATTATATGTTTTCTCTAAATCCCTAAACACTTTCTGCTTGGTGTAGTCATATTTTCTGACAATCTGTTTTGCCAAAAGAGAGAAACTGCAGACAAACAGATCTGAATCCACACCATGAGGAACTGGTTTTAGTTTTTTTTATTCATCCTTGTTTTGCATAGTTTTAGAGACCTACATAAACAAGTAAACAGGCGTGTTGCTGTGCTTTTTGGACGAGGAGGAGCTGTTAAGTGTCTGCTGGGAGGCTTCACATGCTGCACTGGGTTTTTGGGACAGCTTGTGCGCTGGGAGCGGTAGCCTTCAGGGCTGAAGCTGCAGACTGGGAGGCTTTTAGCAGCGCTGTTGGATTATTCATGTGATGGACAATAAAGGCGGTGTGATGGAGGGCTTGTGTGTGTACCTTCTCTAAAGTAATACTTTCTATTGTGCATTGAAGCAGTCACTGGGCACAAGCTTGTGTGTGTGTTTGTGTGTGTTGTAGAAAAATGTGTATACAGTGACCATAGAGGGCGTATGGGAGGAAAGGGTACATGTAGTGTGCTTGTGTCTGCAGAAGTAGAAAGTAGTGCTTTTATTCAAGTTCTGGACTCCAATACAGTTAAAAAGCTATTCTGTTATTTTTCTTGAGTGATTTGACTTTCATTGCATTACATAATGAAAAACTGTACTATAATATTTTACTTTTTAATCTACCAAATGTATCGCATTCGTTAATTCCTAGATTTCTATTTTTTTGTCAAAACAGAAATATCAGATGGAAAAAAATATGGCTGTCAGATAAAAAGTGCAACCATAACTTTTAAGGACCTTTGAAAAACAGGCTTGTTCCAGCTCAAGGACACAATTCTTGTTATCTTAGCAATTTCAGATAAGTTTTTAAGTCCTAAGAGACACATGCAATCAGATCTGAAAGCAGAAACATGTTTCCAGGTCAAGTAAAGTACAGTAAAACGTTAAGTTTTCAGTTAAGTAAAAACAGTAGAATTTGTTTCACATATTGAGCCTGATATTGTGTGATACCCGTTTTCTTGGAGGTTTTTTTGTTTGTATTTCTGTTACTCTGTAGAAGCTGACATATCTGTCTTACCAACTTAATTGTTTGTAGAAACAGCCAGGAGAAGTTCACTTTCCCGTCAAAATAATTACAGTTGAGCAGAATCAATCTCATTCATACTTCTCACCATATTTGTGATCTTTTTCTCAGTGGTTATCTGCCTCTATGACGTCAGAGTCCCATCAACCATTTGGAAAAGAGCCGAGCCACTCAGAGCTTTTCCAAATTGGGAAATTAGAAAACAACAGTCAATGAACACAATACCAGACTGTATGGGTGTGGCTGAGAAATTGGAGATGTGGGTGCTGATTCACATAAACACTTTCTACAGTTTTGATGTTGTGCTAATTTTGTGTGTGTGGGAGAGTTTGGATTTCAGCCTTTGCAGACCATTTACATGCACAAAAGCATATATAACACCACAGGAAAGGGAAAACCACGAGACGCTTAATAGGGCCTCTTAAGATTTTTAGTTACTAGTTTCCTCTCAGTTTCTGATCATACAATACACATTACAAAAAGCACGAATAAGTTTCAGGGTAAACGGATTAACAAAACGCCTCAGAAAACAGTTCATACAGTGTTTTAAACAAACTAGCTTTTCCTGAAAGAGGTTCATATAAACATTTTAATGATCTGAACTGTGGTATTCAAGGTTTTCACCCAACATGGGAAAAAACGATACGCTTCTTTATTTTTATGCTTGATAGTGTTTGTATTTTACTCATTATCTTCTAGTTAAACGTTGAAAAGAGGACATAAAACAGACCATTATCTACTTTGTGTGTATCTGTGTGCAAATGCTCACTCTTACACTCTTCAGTTGATGGTGATGTTTCTACAGGCTGTCGACGGCTCAGGGCACAGCTCTCCAAAATCCTCACTCCGCTCTCTCGCAGCAGAACAAAGTTTAACGTGATAATTAATCGCATCCCTGAAAGGAAGTTTCTGAAAAAAACCTCTTCCCTTGTTTTAAAAACCAAGCAGTTAACATTTATTATGCATAGATTTAGCTCTGTGAGACTTGTATGCCCGAGTGGAGGTCTGTCACAGAAAAATAACACCTTTATCAATTTAATTAAAAAGTTTTCTCCTCGATCGATGCAGGCAGAAGATGTTTTTCTTTCGTGGGTTTCACTGCATCTTTTAGCATGTTTGGAAAAACCAATCTACAGTAGCAGCAGACAAACTTGTTTTTTTTAAAAAGGTCAGAGGTCAGGATCTGCTGCAGCCCTTTCTGCTGGAGATTTTGTATCACTACAGTATCTGTCTTTATTTTTGACATTTTGGAAAGTAAGACTTTATTGGCAGGCAGGCAGAGTGGTGAATTTCTGCCGGTCAACCCTCTACTTGCTATTTTTCACTGTGATTCTTGAATTTGGTGTGTAGAAAGAAAGCCTGGGCATATTCTTAGCTGTATCTGTGTCTCTACAGTTCACATCACATACAAAACAACAGAGAGAGAAACTGAAGTCTTTAGGTCATTCGAGCTGCAGATGTGTGCTCTTAAAAAAGCATCATCTGTATCACGTACCAAAAATACACTAGCTGTTTTAGTTAATTACACGCTATGCAAAGTATATTTCATGACTGCTCACACTAATAACAAGAGGCCATCTGTGTGCTCTCAGGCTACGGCCCACTCTCATTCTTCTACCGGTGTCTCTTTCTCATTTAAAGCATTTTCAAGTGTATTATATCAGACTCACTGTAGTGTTGACATCAAATGACGGAACAGAAAAGAAAAGTTGTATTTCAGATACAATTCAGCAACTTTTGTTTCTATTTTTGTCTCTATTAAACTTAGCTCTGAGCTGGTAACTTTCTGGGACATCTATATTAGTCCAAGGCCTAGGGTGCAATCTAAAGTAGGCTAAAGCCTGGTTTGGCAGACTGGTTGGCCCCAACTTAACCAAGGCCAAAAATTGAAATGTAAAATGTGACCATGGGCTAACTGGCTTATTGTTAAAGAGGGTTGACAAGAGCTGCAGGACCAATCCAAGCCAACAAAACAAAATGTCCAAAGGCTATTAAAACCATGTACACTCTTCTCATTTGATCACAGTATTTAATGGTTCTCTGTGAGAAAGTGACATAAGCCAGTTTTCCTCTTCCATTACCTGCTCATTTATGTCCATTACAGTTACGTAACACAGTGAAATGTGACCTCTGCAAATGTCAGATTGTTGGTGATTCCCCTGACCATAATACATTGAATGAAACCAAATGTTAATGGCAGCCTCATGAAGCTGTAGGCTCAAATATCAGATAACATCAAAAATGTTGCTTATTGATGGGTTTATCTTGATAAAACGATTGACCTGGTCAATTTGGTGTCAATTGAAGGACATTGAAGACACAACTTGTCATGCTCAGCTCGACTTTCATCACTTCAAGTTTGCATGTTGACTAAACACACAATGGATTGTGACTGAAAAAAAGTCTATATTTGTGTTACGTTCCCTCCTAAACTAGGGGTACAAAGGGAAGTGACAAAACACCAAAATAACCGGGCAAGAGAAAACTGTCTACTGAAGCCACAAAGTGAGGTTTTAATGGACAAAAGAAAAAGGGCTCACCAGCCAACTTGCAAAGCTAACTAAAATAAACAATACACAAAAAGGTAAACTGGAGCACATCTCCTAACAATTCACAAGAACACAGGCCTCACACAGAGACAGAGACAAGCTGCACACAATGCAACCAGAGGAGAAGGAGAGAGGCCACTGCAGCCTTCCTCAGGTCCTTTATGGAGGCCCTGGTTGGGGATTGGGAGCACCTGGGGGAGAGGCTGCACCTGGAGACAATCAGGGAGAGAGAGAGAGACACACACAAAAGCACACACACACAAGCACCAACTGCGGCACGTAACAGGCGCAATAAATGCACTTCACTTCAGAGCACTCAAGAGCCAGATATAAATGTTAATTAGCGTGAACAATTGTGTTGCTCATGCTAAATGTTAGCCATTTTTACTTTAAAAAAAATTACTTAAAATATACATTGTTGATAAAAAATAGTTTCCAGAAAGTTATTCCACCACAAGCAATTGAAAGTGATTTTATAATTCTGATTTAACTTCTTTTAAAGGTGTTCAGAGACTCAAGCTGTTGAAGATACACACGTATTGTTGTTTAATACCTCATTATGTGCTGGAGTCCTTCACTGGGAACAAACCAGGACAAACACACTGAATCAAAAACTATATTCTTGATTAATATTAAAGTTTGAGTGACACATTTAATCCAGCAGTCAGCGGCCCTAAAACAAGGGAATGACATGTTTATAATGTGCTGAAAAACACAAAAAATATGCAGGGATGTGAGTCTGTTTCTAAGGCCTTTTTTATTTTGGTACATTCTGATCATTTAACCAGAAGAGAACAGAATCAAACTGAAAACATTGTGAATATTTTCTAGATACATTCATAATTGGTTCTTCTTTTAGATCAGAGCAGACTGCTAACTCAACAGGAACTATCAAAACATCCCAATCGAAGTTTAAAGTCACAACATTTTATTAACCAAACAGATTATTGGAGAAACTACTCGGCAGAGGTGGGAGTAAGTCCTACATGTGCAAGTCATGAGCAAGTCTCAAGTCTTGACCTACAAGTATCAAGCAAGTCCCAAGTCACTGTGGTGAGAGTCAAGCAAGTCAAGTCAAGTCATTGTTCAGGTCAAGCAAGTCAAGTCAAGTCATACGAAATTCTGATGAATAAGCCCAGTTTCCGCATTTAAATCAGTTAAAAGACAGTGGTTATGAAAATAGATTCAACCCACACTATGATCTTCATTACATACACAGTTAATCATTTGAAATCTAATTTAGACCGATGACAATCATATTAGATTCATATTAACCCCAGAACTGTAGACAATATAGCTAGGACTCATCAAAAGTCTGTAAAAAAAGCCAGAGTTCCAAGTAAGAAATCATATATGCGCATTTGCCATTACACACATCATTTAATTAAGACTGTATGGTNGCCTCCGCAGAAATAAACGTGTCCCAGGTTTCTCTCCGCTCTGTAGATCTGTGTTTTTCTGGTTAATCCGAATGTGAACCGTTACACAAAGAAGTCACGCTCCTCTCTAATGGCCCCGTCATTCCTGCGCGACACTCTCTCTCTCTCTCTCTCTCTCTCTCTCTCTCTCTCTCTCTCCACATTCACACACAGCCGCTTCCTGCCGGACGATTACGGTGATGAATGAGTGATGGAGAGCGCCGGCAGCTCTGCATAAACAATAAACCATAAAATAAAAAAAGGAGACGGTGCACAGAGAGAGTGATGGAGGAGAGGGACATCAGCTGAGGACACTTCAAATAAAAGTGCTCACAGACCAGAGGCTGGATGTAATCACGATCCAAAGTGCTTAGCAGCGACTTCCGCACCCATTTCATACTGAGATTATTAGATAAGAATTTAGAAATCATCCTCGATCATTTTTTGGCCATAATATTATATATTTATTTTCCTCTCTTTCTCTTTTTGTTTATTTCCTCACGCCATTCTTCATTGTAACACATTTCTCTAGTGTGCAAATACAGCAAGTATGATACTGCCGCTGATTGTTCAATTAGAAATACACTTAAAGGGGCCCTATTGTGCTTTTGGGGGGTTTCCCTTTCCTTTAGTGTGTTTATAAAGGTGTGTGTGTGTGCATGTAAATGGTCTGCAAAGGGAGGGTCAAACCAAAGGTTATTGTACATTTCAGAAAAGAATAGGTGTGCCAAAAGCTAAAAAGTGGCATCTTGTGAAGTGATGCATGCTCTTCTGCTTCATAGTGTGAAGTGTTTTGCCTGACTGAGTCTTCTTCCTTTAACCAGAGATAAGAGCATGTAGGTATTAAAATAAAAAGAAGCAGCATGTTTACACTCTTGTTTTTCTGCTCTCTCAGCCTCAGACCGCTGTGGGTGCAGATGAGCTCCAACCAAAAATCTATTTTTGTCCCAGACTTCAAAGCCAAAGATAGTTCCAATATAAACTGGATTGTTGCGTTGGTAAAGCCCTTTCCCCATAATGAGAGCACCAGCTACAGACAGAACAAATTACACATTGTGTTTACGAGCTGCCTGGATGTACGTCAGGTCTGTTTAAATATTCAAGAGCAGTGTCTGGGTTTATTTAGAGTTTCACAGAGTGACGCTGGTTGGGCTGAGTAATTTGTTCATTTCATCCCCGCTATGATATTCTGAGGTATGTTTTAAAATGTTCCTCTATTTTTGTGTCTCTTCGTCTAATAGCTCCATTTAATTATTCTATACATTATCTGTATGAATCTGGCAATACTGAAGAGTCTGACCAAGCACTTTGAGAGCTATAAGAGCAACATTACTTTATTGCTAAAGATAATTAGTTAATTCTAACTCACTTTAGCTCTCTATAAATGTTTTATTAGATGTATGTGTCGTTTTGGCACCAAAAAGGAAGAAACACTAGATCTGAGCCATAATATCCTGTCACAGTCTAACCCCTCTGCAGCCGCTTAATGTTCATTTTAAAGGAGACCTATCATGCTATATTTGAATAATATATTGTAAGGCCATACCTATATAAGGCATATGTATACGTTTTCTTTTTTCAAAATACCAAACAGATCATGCATTTTAGCCATGCCTCATTTCGCTCTATTTTGCTCTCCTCCACCCTGTCTTTGCATGCGCTGCAGCTGACCACGCCCCCCTGCAAAGGAGGGGGCGAGTTATGAGTGTCATGTTCCCATGCTGTTACTATGCCACGGCAACCTCTCATTCCCCTGATTGGTGGAGATTTGGCCATATAGGCGGAGCTCCTCGTCACTGA
>NW_011356224.1:204152-228291 GCF_000735185.1 Notothenia coriiceps
ATCACACTATTTTCAAATCTGTATCAGTCTGTATCAGATCCGTTGCAGCCCTGTTATTAGAGATTTGGGTATGGAGGAAAAGAGAGAGGGTTGTGTTTTCTGACACTTGGTGAGTTCCCTGACACACCGGGGACACATATTCTTATATAAAAGACGTACAAAAGTGCATTTTGCATGATAGGTCCCCTTTAAATGTATATATCGCAAGTGTCATAGTTTGTAGCACAGGAATTGAATTTGGTCTTTAACCCTTTAAGTTTTCTTTTATAATTTAAAAAAGACGAGAGAGAGAAACAAAACAACAATCTGGTCCATTTGACTGGAAAGACAAATTGCATGTAGGGGAAGGAACTAATCCCTTTCGACATTTTCAAATACAATACCTCCATACAGGTTTACCATCAGTTTCAGCAGAAGGGAAACCATTCTCTTTTGTAATTCCAAATCACATCTTGCCACAATTACAGAAATCCAGGAATATGTTCAAGACTCTGGATCCTTTACAACAAGAGAAAAAGTGTTTTATTTGAATGTAAATCACCTTTTAATTAGATGTCTGGAGTCAAAACCCCCATCTGATTTCTGTATTCTTGTCCCTGATATGATGTTGTTCCTGGGCAAATCCAATTATAAACCTCATTAATTTGATGTCAATTCATTTTTATTCCTACTCCTTTTAAATGACTATGGTTTAAATCCTTTGAGAGAAGCTGTAAAGGAAACATAAAGAGATATGTTTACTCTGGTACAAGACTTTAGGGTCAGCTGGATACTTCTTGCTGACAATCTTAGATCAAAAAATATTATTTTTAAATATATTAAAAGTCTTTGGGGAGCAAGACGGCAGCCTTAGTGTTTACTCTTACAGCCGAAATCCGTCTAGCAGACGCCCTTCGCATAATCATTGAAACAAATTGGTTGAAATAAATTAAGATTTGTAATGCAGTTTTCAGAGGACACAGACAACATATTTCACATATTCAGCAACTTCAAATAAATGATATTAACCATGAATATACAAATCCAAGATCAGCAATAAATTACATCTGTATTTTGTTGGTTTTGAATGGCTGAAGCGCAGTGGAGTCTTCAGTCTGCGATGGAAGACGTATAATCTGCTGTCCTGATATCATTGGGGAGCTTTTCCCCCCATTTAGGAGCAATGAGAGCTAACAGGTGTGCTTCTGTTGACAACATGATAATATAATACCATTGTCTTGAAGCAACATTGGGCAGCCACTGGTAACTATAGTGAACGGAGCAAACGAGAGGTGTTGACATCTTATACAGTACGTTCACAGTATCATTTTTTGTCATTTGGTTTGTTTTATAATCTATAACACGCTTGTGCGTCCTGGAAGAGGATTCCTTTCCTTTACCTCTCCCCGAGGCTTCTAACATTGTTCCCCATTAATTGTGGGATTTCTTTGGGAGTTTTTTCTTGTACGATAAAAGGGGTATAAGGAAAGAGGGTGGTGTATGCTGTACACGCCGTGAAGCCCCCTGAGACAAATGTGTTATATCTAATATTGGGCAGTATAAATTCAATTTGATTGATTTATTGATAGTGTGTGATAACTTGGGGAGGCTGTTGGTCTCGGATAAGCACATTTCAAGGATTAAATCAGGACAAATTGAAGCACTTATAGCCTAAAGTAGTTGTTTTAATCTCACATTTGTCTGACTGGCTCTTTTCGAAAGGGTGGTCTAGGATGGTGTTTTTGTTGGATATGTTTTTGTGGTCCTTCTGTTTGGGGCAGAGCCAATCCCCTCCAGGCTCTGCATGCTAATGTTTCTCCATAAGCATGTGCATCCTCACATCTGCATTAGGATCTCACCGGAGAACACTGCTGCACTCTCAGGAGAGTGTGAGGTTAACTATAAAGGGACCACGCTGATTTAATGCACTGTGGCTCTCAGATAACCTCTGCAGTGTTGAACTCAAAGAAAGAAGCGTGGGAGGGTGATCTGCTAACGGCAGTACATATTCTTTGCTTTAAAGCTGGTGATCACAACTAAAGATGTACTATATAACTGAAAAATAAAGATAAAACTCACGGAAAGACAACACAAATTTTGGGTAAAAACATTTGATGTTCCTGTTTTCCAACCTGTTACCATCTGGGACAACCTGGTAGTCTGCTACTTTTTAGACGAACACAAGTTTTATGTTTTTGTTTTTGTTTTGAGTCAATTTCACAAACACACACAAAAACGGTGCTTTGCTCTTCATTGGCTATATTTCAAAAACACTTGGAGGACGCAGGTGGCAAGCTGGCAGGAAGCAGCTGTTACACATCCACTGCTTCCACTGCTAATTTTTCAAGCCATTTTAAGATGACACAGACATAGCAACATTATACAAAGCTATCAATGTCAATCTATTGACATTGTAGAAAAGCCTACAAAATAAATAACTTTAACAAGCACAAGGGGCAAAGCTTGAAAATATGGAGTGCCATTTTAAAAGATGTCAATAATGGTCATTAGCTGTTAGCCAGCATTTAAACAGTTTCTGAAAATCAGGAGGAAATCAAATTCAAGTGGTTTCACTGCTGGAGATGAATACCCTTCTGATTACTATGAGGCCTGGACTTCCACTTATGCCAGTGTTCAATAGTGTAACCTAATTACATCACCTATTCAGCTCAAAAAGATATTAAATTAACTTTGCGTTATGTCATCAGGAAGTTCTTACAATTGATGATGTGATTAATCAATGCAGGCATAATGTCACCTCAAACTTTCAATTCGAAAGGCCTTAATACGCGATGCTGATTTAATATAACTCCTTATAATCTCTGTAGTAATCATATACTACGTTAATATGACAGCTGTTCATCCGAGTGTATCTTTAGCAGCCATTTATCTCTCTCGCCGCCTCTTATGACTCCTCACTTCTCAGACGCTGACGAGAAAGAGAGCCATTCAGAAGCATTAGTCATAACTCTGTGTTATTCTGTGAATGTGTCACGCAGGACTTCAGACTGTGAATGAGACCATATGTTGAGCAGAAGGATGGAATAATTGGGTCAGAAGAAATTAGGTTGAATGTGAGAAATGTGTCAGGCCATTCAACCAGGAGCCACGTGGTCAAAGCTCTCATCGCGCGGAGCTTAAAGACGCGTCGCGCTGTCAACAATAACTGCAATGCCAACATTTTTTTTAATGACTTTTTTAAAACCACTGGCCGCCAAGTCTATAAAGGGATGGATCCGAGTGAAATATAGTTGGTCTAATGTATCAGGAAAAGTTTATTTTCAATTGAGAGAAAGCAGCAACATTTCTTTCTCCAAGCACTTTCTCTGATCAACCCGCTGCCCTACCCTTGTGCAAATATTGTAGAAAGGGAGAATCTATCGAATTGGAAATATAAATCTGGGTTTTTGCAGTCATTCAGTACTTTTTCTATACTCTGTTCTAAATAGTATTTGTGAGGTTCAAGAGGTGAAACAGTTGCAAGTCCAGTAGCATCAAATCCATTCAGTGCTTACAGTGAAACCTCACCTAAAACACCTTTTATCCCTTACAGTGGAGCTTCTGCTTATTTTCAATTATTTCTTCTTCAGTGCTTCTACTCCAAGTACAGAAAATACTCTAGGTGCTTCCACTTCATCTTTTAATGCTTATAAACCCTTTTTAAAATCTCCTTGTTATACTTCTATTTAAAACATCAGACGATTTGAATTGTTTGAAATGCATTTTTCAAACAAATGATAACTTCTTCGAGAAAATGTACATTTCATATAATAAATTAGCTTTTTAGTGAAAAGAAATTGAAGGGGCCCTATTTGTTTTTGGGGTTTTCCCTTTCCTCTAATGTGTTATATACTATAGGTTATGGTCCATCTAAAATCCCATAGTTCCTCCAGAGGGAGTTTCTCTACGGTTTTTTGATACACTGGAGTGCTCTTCACTTGACTGTTGAGATTGTTGTTGCCATGATACCATGAAGTCGCTGAAGTTAATTCAAAGTGATGGTTAGTTAATGAAGGTTCATTGTATTTGATCGAGTAACATCAGCATCATCGGCTCACTTGTGACAGATTCTTGTTTTGATTTATACACAAAGACAGTAGACTCTTTGTTCTCCTCAGACAAGCGGGAAAAAGAAACCCACTGGTGAAAACTTTTAAATGACTCAAACCACAGTCTACTTGTCATAGTTAATTAAATTAAAAGTGTTTATGTTACCGGTTATGCCTGCAGGCAGCCGCGGAGATTTGATGATAAACTACAGAGAGGAGACTTTACTTGGCTTAGGGTCTCTCAGCAGCAGTGGCTGTATGAGCAGGAAGTGGAGATAAATGAAAGCAGAGTTTGGGAGGTAAAGTGGTCGTTTGGTAGATTATCGATGGACAGCAAGGTGTGAAACTCCCCTGCCTTTTGTCTGTAATTCCAAGATTGATTCAGCTTCCCAGTTACTGGGAGCCTCGTCATTTTAACTAAGAATAACACTTGAATCAACAATAGGAGGGCTGGGTGCCTGCCTGACAGCCATTCATTCCCAATGTAATTAGTGTGTAAGCGGAGCCAGGAGAGAGTGGCGCCAGATGCGCTGAATAATACAGGGGGGGGTGGAGAGCGCTGATGGATAATTCAACATGGATCTCCAGAAGACAGTACCTGAGTGTACTGCTAAGGAATTCCTGTGAATGTGCTCAAGTAGAGAAAGTCTGACAGATTTTCATAATAACAAATATTCATTTGTCTCTCACTCTTTTAGAGAAAATCCTTTATCTCCCATGATTAATGTGCAATGCTGAGCGTAGAAAGCGGGAGATAGAATTATTATTCATAGTATTCATATGAAAGTTTTCTGATAAGCGCCATGTTGTTCTTTCCCCTGCAGATAATTTTCCGCAAAATCAGTGACGTTAAGAAGGAGGAAGAGGAGAGGCAGCGGGCGAAGAACGAGGTGCAGCTCACCATCCCGCAGGACCACCCAGTCCGGAAGCTGTTCCAGAAGTTCAAGCAGCAGAAGGAGCTGCGCAGCCAGGGGGCGACGGCCACCTCACAGCTGGACGTGGAGAAGAACCAGCTGCAGGTGGAGCAGCACCAGCAGCACCTGCACCCCCACAGCCTGCAGCTGGGCCACTCCAGCCTGCAGCACTCCCTGCCGCTCAGCCTGCAGCGCCCCCCCTCCTCCCTGCAGAACGGCGCTCTGCTCAGCAGCAGCGTGCTGACGGTGTCTCAGGTCACGCCCATGCACAGCTCGCTGGTGTACGGCGATCCCCCCATAAAGCAGAACAACTGTGACATCATGGAGCTGAAGCCCAGTGCCGGGGGGGCTGCAGGGGAGCAGACTGTCAGGGTGAAAGTCAGCACCAGCCCCGCGCTGACCAAACCCGTGGTGAAAGCCAGCGCGTGGATGCGTCTGAGAAGCAACGCAGCGCCAGTGGAGCCCAGGAAGGAGGGGCTTAACAACAAGGCTGTTTCCGTGGAGATGCTCTCTCAGGAGGGCAAAGGTCAGGAGGCAGAAGGCGGCGGGGGTGTAGAGGAGGGCGGGGTGTCCAGCAACAATCCGCTCCGAAAGACAGACTCATGCGACAGCGGTATTACGAAAAGTGAGCTGCGGATAGACAGGGCGGGGGAGGCACGGACCCCCGCTGCCATCTCCCCCCTCCTCCACAGCCCTCTGCCCGGGGGGGCGGGTTCCCCTCACCCTTTCTGCCCCATCCCGGAGCAGGCCCTGCAGGCGGCGCTGCACGAGACGCGGCTGGAGCTCCGGGGGGACATCCAGATTCTGGGGGGCCGGCTGGGCGCTCTGGAGGGTCAGGTGGCCGAGATCATCAAACTGCTGTCGGACAAGAAGAGACCGACCCCCGAGAGGCCGTCGGCACACAACACACCCAAAACCAAAATACAACGTCAGGACATTTTCACCGTTTCTAGGCCTGTTTCTCCGGACTCAGAGAAGGACGAGGGGCTCTGAAGGGGGCTCACCCAGTGGTGTACCGGAGCCAACACTGATCACATGGCACATTGTTCTACTATGATCACGTTTATCCATTTTTGGGCATCAGTTACGCCACTGGTCGTAATCCTCCGAGGTTAAAGTTTCTAACATTTGCACACTAACTTTTATCTCCGGGTCGAATGAGAGTCCTCTCTCCGTACTGACCTGGGTCCCGTTTTTGTGATTGTACATACCTCTTAATGCATGTCCAGCTGGATTCTGGCCTGCAAAAAGAAACAACTACTGATCGTACTTACTATACGCCTGTATATTATGCAGTTGACTGCATGCAAATCTAATTTAAAGAGACATTTTATTGAGCTGCACTGTACATACGAATATTTTTCATTGGTAATTTACTATGTGGACATTCAGGGTTGCTTACAGGTAGAACTATAGACATTGAGTAACAAAGGGGTTTACTGGCAGAGGGATTGTGCATGGATTATTTATAAATAGAGGAATCGAAATGGGATTGTTTTTTTTTCTTTGCCTGTGAGATGATTCTGCTTTCGCCTAACCCTCCTAAGAACACACATGTGATGATGAGCAACACTTAAGTGGAATTTTCTGGTATGTTTTATATTATCAAATTTGCTTCTTATAATAATAATAATAATAGCAACTGATTTTCTATTTTTGATTACAAAAATGTGGTTGGCCTCAGTTTGATGTCGGGTGAACCCTTAAATGGATATTTTGTTAGGATCCTCCTCGTGTCTATGCATCGCTCGAGTACGCTGAGAGAATATTATATCTTAAGTTATCATGTGTGTGAATGAAGGACTTTCCTCCTCTTTTATTGGTCCATTCCTCTGCATGATTCAGGGATGGCAGAATGCACTTTGGGTAAGGTTTGGTCGACGATGAAGGCTTAGGGAAAATAAACCAGAGTTTAGTTCACATTAAAGATCACTCACAGCACAGAGACATGTAATCCCTCAGCCCCTGCACCACACACGGCAGTCTTAACCAGCGAGCGTCGCTCTGCAGCCCCGCTCTGAAGCCCCGCTCTGAAGCCCCGCTCTGAAGCCCCGCTCTGAATTCCATTAGCAGCTTCGCCGCAAAGAGCTCGAGTAATAAGAAATGGAATACTGTACTTTTTATGGTATCAGTTTTCTAAATCTGCATGCAAAAGGAGAAGTTTTATGCTGCAGAGTGCATAATTATACATATACAGCCACACACACACACATATATATACACACACTCTTCATGCACACAGTGTGGTGGCATCTCTTGATGTGAACCCCAAAGGCCTTTCTTCACAGAAAGGGAGATCAGTCGGTTTTTCTCAGAAGGTTTTTCAGGTCTTGTGAGATTTAGACGCTGTCCTCCCTCACACTACATTATATCAGCACTCATCATTTGACACACACACACACACACACACACACACACACACACACACACACACACACACACGCACACACAAAATCATATTTAATAAGAATAAGGAAGAACACGGATGCATGGTGGCCATCATGTAAGGTTCAAATTGTTTATAATGAGCGGGTTCATGTCATTCCTGCTTCATTATCTACAGTGTGAGTGAATGGACAGGAGGGAGAAAACAGTGAATTAGAGGTTTTAGTCAATGCCCAACGGACCTTGTTGTGGCTAATTCCTGTTTGTCATTGGCTCTAGGATAAACTAATAGATGAATTTGGATGTCTGTCTGTATTAGACAGTCAACAGTAGAAAAAACTGAAAACGATGAGAGGAAGACGGTGAATAACAAGCAAAAAAACTTTCCCTTATCAAACTTCTACTGAGTATATAGTTGTTCTCGGTTGGCACGTTAAACCTCCAGGTCACAGGGTCCGCTAGCAAGTGATATATTTTTTTAAAAGATAACAAATCTAAGGAAGAAATATATTTTTGCATACCTTTCAGTCTAGTGCCATACTCGGAGTACTCAACATGCCCCAATTCAACAAGCACAGGATGATAGGAAAAGAGATTGGTAGATATGATATACCAGTATAATACTGAGGTGGTCAGGACTTCAGATGTTAAAGATACAATGACGGGTATATCAGAATGTATTTGCCCTCTTTAAATTGTTTCACAGCATCAGTGATGTCCTGCATGAAAGGTTGCATGCCAGGATGTTGACATTGCTGATCCAGGAAGTCTATAGGCCGACGTATGCTTGGAAATATTTGCTTTACGCTAAATATATGTTCCCGTAGATGACACGTCTATGTGGAAAATATTTACTATTCTAAAATTGCCTCACTTCAAGATGGGACAAAAAGCTAATATAAGATAAGCAGTTTAATGGCTTCTGTTTTCTGTACCATCCTGCTTCACACACGCAGAGTTTCCCCTGCTCTCTCTGCTGTTGGCCACTGAGCGGATCCCCTGCAAGAATCAGGGGTAAGTGCCTTGCTCAGAGACACGTCAGCAGCAGTTTCAGACAATCTGGCCCCCCACTATAAATGCAGAAATGTATTAGAGTCTTTCAATGATGGCTATTACTGTACCTGTGTTGAGCATCACATACCAGTTGGTTTCATATCCTTTTATCTCACGTAGATGTCACTTATATTGAATATCATGCAATGCTATGCAACAGTTTATTCTATTACAGGCTGAATATGGACCTTTATTGTCCGATAGTATATAATATCAACAGGCAAGCCAGTATTACGTTTATTATTATAGATATATCTGTATGCGGGATGGAGGATGTGTTACCGTGTGTAGATGAGATATCTTTCTTTATATCCAACAATCAAACATGACACACCAAAAGATTGGTAGAATATAATGTTTTTTAATTTTTTTTATGAAAGGCAGTTAGTTGGACACCTCCCTCCTACACTCAAGTTTTTGACAGGACAGCTCCAAAACAAACCCCCAAACTCTGTTTAACTTCACTTGTATTTTAAATGATCGCCATCATGCTAAATTGCTAACAACCAGCTCAAATAAATGGACATCCTTACTGTTAATTACGTAAAGCTAAGTCTGTACGATCTGATATGGTTCTCTGTCTGCTGGTCATTTCTCTGTAAAAGCCTTGAAGAGATAACTTGATTTGACATCAGTCAGTGTAGAAAGACCACATATCAAATATAAAAGTTAGTTTATTTGGTTTTCTGAGAAGCAGTTGAAGGTTTTTCACGATGATTGCAAAGAGTACAAGCAGGTCTGTATTCATAGAGTTTCTGAGAAGACTGAGGTTGTCATGACCTGACATTCTGGTGCAAACTGCAGGCTCCTAATTCCACTGAAAAGACACACATAGTGATGAAGGAATTACATAGAAATGACTGGACAATCTTTTGAAGAAAGAACAAAAACTGAGTTGGCTTTCAGATATTTTACTTTTTGATCAGACAGCTTACAAAATCAAATATAATTCAAAGTATACTACTAACTTGTACATAATGTCCTGAAACATATGTTCTTAAACCATCTAAACATGTGCAGTGAAACCGATTTTCTTTTTATGCCACTGAAATTCAAATGAGTTAAAGTCTATACTTACTTCAAGTGTTAATACTGTGACAGATGGAGCACATGAGAAGTTCAGAGCCCCAGGGGGAAATACAGTATTGGATAAATAGCTTATTTTAGAATTGCAATACACTGATTCTATTTTAGGAGATGCTCCCTCAGCGGTTAAAGTGCATGATTGGATGGATCTGCAGGACAGGGACTCGTAGGCAGTGTGAGAGTTTCCCTGTCAGCGAACTCGCCTGAAACTTTATGGTTCTGTGAGGAGACACCAGCAGCAGAAAGCTCATCTCCTTCTTTATTAATTTGACGAGAGAATGAAGGCCTGTAATCTGAGCCCCACACACACACACACACACACACACACACACACACACACACACAAACACACTTCAGCGCAGGATCTTTCGGCTTTGCCACTTGAATGTACACCCCACTGTCCCCTCTCTGCTCTCCCAGACTTTTCACTGGGAGCAAAGATGATTATTTTGATGTCTCCCTTTGTTTCTTGAAATAAGTATCTTTTTTTGACTTTTCTCTGACACTATCCTTCTTGACACTGGAAGGAGGTCCTCCTGACAAAAACCTCCTCTATCTTTTAGTTTCTTCCGCTCTCTTTCTCTCTGTCCCTTTCCCTCTCTTTTATCACCCTCTCCTCAGCATGCTGATGGTGTCATGCCTACTGACTGCCACCACAGATCCAGCTCTTTGAGGATTGGCGAGCTCGACTGAGGGGCCTCATTTATTAAAACCATCCTTTGGCTTTATCCAATTCCACATATTGCATTGAATATGACACTAAAAGTATTTCAAGTCATTCGGAAGAGAATTAGGCCCACATGTTAATAGCTTCTTTTTTTTTATCTGACTAAAATTGAAGTCAGTATTCTGAGAACAAGTCAATATAAAAAAGATATTTGAATTAATTTTTTTCTGAAATCTCAGAATTCCGAGAAAAATATTAGTTCTCAGATTTTTCAGAAAATAATTTGATTCTTTATTTTTTGTCAGGATTCTGAGTTTAATCTCAGAACAAAAAAAAGGACACACTTGCTCAGGTCTAAAAAGAAAATCTTGGTTGGCCCAAATCCTCTTCCTCAGTCATTTCCCGGATAGTGATATACAGTATATTTTATTTTTTGATATTTTGGAACATAGATGGATCCTTTCACAATCTTTTAATTCAGATTCACTCCTAAATCTTTGGATGATTTTAACAGACGGGGCCCTCTGGGTAAAGCTTCTCTTTTTTTTTTCTACTGGAATGTTTTCTATTTCTACTGTTTTGTTAAAGCGGCGGTCGGGAGCAGCACTGAAATCCCACTCTGACTTATGAATTGTTTTACAGTTGCACACATAAACTGTAGTGTCCGAATAATAAACAGCCGTCTGGGAAACTCTCCATTCTTCCTGTCTGCCTTTGTCTGCCTCGCTCTGTTTTTAGAAGCATCTTCCTCTTCACTGTGAAAGGGGCATTACATAATCAATGACCTTCATTGATCTGTATTGGCTGCCAGTAGGAGCTGAAACACAAAGAGGCTGCAGGACGACTCCTAACCTTCATCTGTCCTGCCGAGCTGTGTCTGCCTGTAAGTAAAAACAACACAACAAAGAATTCGACAAACCAAGCTCCTGAAAGTTACATTTTAGTAGGTGCTGCTAGCTAATAGTTATGCAGCACACAAGCTCTGCAATAAATCCTCTTTGGGAAGGTTATAATCTTCTGTTTTTGTTTTGTTCCATAACTTTATGATCATTTTGGAGGACATGCACAAGTGCTGTTGAATTATGTTGTATTACCAAGACGTGTTTCTAATATTTATCCTGTCCTTATTGATATAAACAGGGTGGACAAAGTAATATAAATACCCTCCAAAATAACCGTGTAGTTTATTCAACACTTTTCTCAAGGGAACTTTTTACAGGACTTATTTTTAGCTTACCTGTTCAACTGATTGTTGATTGCAATACAGAACGTAAAATAAAATCAACTGTTTGCTTTTAGCATTTTCTTGAAATCCTATTTTTAAATCTAAAGCCAGTTTCTTAGCACCCATTCTAATAATGATAATAATAAACTCTGTCATCACTAATATATTCTTTCAAGCTTAAAGGTGGGGTAAGTTTGAGAAACCGGCTTGAGATACACTTTTTGTTATATTCCATGGAATGCTCTTAACATCCTGATAGCAATGAATATCTTAAGTGCTTTGACAAAAAATCCATAAAAACATGTCATCTGTGGAAGTCGTAGTACTGTAAAAAGCACGACCAATCACTTTAGAATAAAATAACTGGATGTCCTACCTGCCTGTCAGCCTTCCATCTGTGCACAAACTTATCTCGTGCCCTCATTGGTCATGTGCGCGTTCGTGTGTGTTGGAGGAGGGGCTCTGTAAGGAAGTGGCAGATGTTTTCCGGTTGTGTATTTTCAAATTCTAGCGCACTCGAGCTGGTTCTTCCAAAATTACCTACCCCACCTTTAAGCACAGAGGGCTTACCATATTCAAATTAACTGATTCATTATTACATTTTCTGATTTCATACAAAGAACATGTAATAAAGAAGCTCTTTAATTGAAAATGTATGAAAGTGCAAATGATAAATAAACCCATTAACCCTGAAATGTTCATGATGTATACAGACTATTTGCATGAACATACTGTAAGTGTTACAGAATCTGCGGCTGAAGGATGAAACTCCGGTCAGAGGAGTGCAGACGTATCCTCCAGACATTCAGCGCTGCAGGTAAGGTAAAAATAGAAATACAGTAAATGGACGTTTTTATTTCTGAACTTGAACAAAAAGATTTTCTCTGCAGGTCACATTCAGTCCTCTGTCAGGAAACTTCAGAGACTTCAACTCTTGTTCATTTCCACTCTGTCCATGCAGCTCAACCTATCACACACTTCCATTGTTCTTCGTCTCCTCTTCCTCCTTCATCTAAATACCCCTCATTCCTTTCTATCTGTGAGCAGAATTGATATTACAGGCTCCTTGCTGCTGCTTCTTAAGAGGATCAGTCTAATATGAAATAATCTTTAGTTTAACACCACAGATCACATTGAGGTGCTTTGTCAGTTCAGACATATGCACATGCTTTAAGTGTAGTCATATTTAGTTTAGGTTGTTTCAGCATTCAAAAGCCAATTTATTTTCAGTTAGCTATTTACATGTCTGCCATTTTATCCATTAATCTGTCCAGCTAATCCAATCAGGCATTTCTCTGACAT
Source organism: Notothenia coriiceps (assembly GCF_000735185.1). NCBI lineage: Eukaryota > Metazoa > Chordata > Actinopteri > Perciformes > Nototheniidae > Notothenia > Notothenia coriiceps. The sequence continues at coordinate 216,813 of NW_011356224.1, forward strand.
CAGGGAGCGTTTCGTTGTGTGAGAGGCTTTGAATCTTCACAGCCAATTAAAGTCAGATAGGAGAATTAACGTGGGAAGGAAACACAGAGGAGACATAATCCTGTCAGGAGTCTTCAGCAGCTCCCCCGGCCCACCTGCAGCTCTGCATGAAGCCTCTGCTGTCCGTAAAACGTTACAGCTGAGCCTCATTCTGGTGCAGAGAGACGCTTATCCCCATTAGAGTGTCCTCAATGGAGAGGGGGGAGAGTAGACTTTTGCCCAAACTGACACCCGCCAGCTCGGGATGTACCGGCAGATTTCTTGGAAAACATATTTAATTGCTGCTGCTGAGAAGTGAAAGTTTGAAATGCTTTTTCCTTCACTGCCTGTTGAAGTGAAGGTGCATTTGAGGCTCATTTTCTCCAGATTTGTTTCTTTTTCGGTGTCAATCATAATATAAGGAGTACTTTAGTTTCTCCAAAATATTCCAGCTTGAATGGAAGATTGTATAGTTTGGGTACAATCATTGAGTAGAATTCATCTTGAAGGTGCTTATTAACAGTTTTTATATTTGTATTTTGTGCCTTACTGGGACATTCTTTAATGTTCAAAAAGCTCCATATATTTTACATTTGTGAAAAGTATGTCTTGTACTTTCTTACAAAACTTGACAATTTCTCACTGCAGCCTTATTAACAGACCATATTGAAACTAATTTATTATTAATCTGTATTCTTTCTCATTGCAGATTAAGGTTGCTGATATCAATCAATCAATCAATCAATTAATCAATCAATGTTTATTTATACAGCCCAATATCACAAATGTTACATTTGTCTCAGTGGACTTCACAGTTTGTACAGAATATCAGTATGACAATACGACACCCGACACGATATGAATGATTAGGTGTGAGAGTTCAAAAAGCTGTTAATTTTAGGTCAGCTTGCCGGCTCTATTGTGATTGGTCAACCGCTTAGAGATGTCACGCCCCTCAGCCTATCGCGTACACTATGTTGGAGCACTAGCCAATAGAAGTGAGAGTGTTACATAGTGATGTCACTTGTCCAATGGAGGCGTTTCTGGCAGGGGGATGAGTGTGTGGTAGAGAAAATCAACTCAAAATAACCACCATTTATTTAAAATGTGTGAAAAGTATGTCTGGTACTTTTTTACAAAACTTGACAAATTTCTCACGGCAGCCTTTTTAACAGACCATATTGAAACTAATTTATTATTAATCTGTATTTTTCTCATTGGATATTAAGGTTGCTGATATGAATGATTAGGTGTGAGAGTTATCAACATTTTGGAGAATGAGAGACTGTAATTGAGTTAGAAGTCAGGGGTGATATTAAGTTTAAAGATTCATGACTTCGATTTTATTCCACCATCACGGGAAAGTGTCTTGCGCTTCAGAAAATTGCTGAAATATATCTAAAAAGCAGAAGATTCTTTGCACATTTCTTAGATAAACAAAAGAGGAGAAAACTTCCTTCTGCTTATTTATTCAGTACACACAATAAACCATGAAACTTGATTGAGGACTGACTTATAACAATCAGGGAATGACCATTAATGTACAAACAACTATTTACTTTCCAAGGAGACAACAAATGACTTTCAAAAGGGGAAAGGATATCCATTGAACCAGAAAGAAACGATCAAGGAAACTTCCTGTTATTCTTTATCGATCCAGCTCCCACGAGGGGGATTTTGCACTTGGTTGGGCACATACACAAAGTCAGAAGGTGCTCAGAGACTTTTCTTTGGAAGAAATTCAGCTCCACCTCAGGCTTCTGGCTTTTGGTTTTAGTGTGGCTCTCTCACTAATTGCACATGAAGTACAGGAAGTAGAGGATGAGGTAAGTTCTGTGAAATAATTGTTTTGTTTCCAATGCAGAAGCCAGAGAACAATCATAAATATTGCAACCTAAAACAACTCTCCCATTAAAAATGAAAAACAAGACGTTAATATGATGATGTTCAATTTTATCAGTCGAGTCAAACTGGGGCTCTTTAGTCATGCAAGGCAACCACAAGGCTCAGAGTGTTGCTTTTGTCTTGTATTTGTTCAGAAATCATCCCTTTAAAGGACTTTAATGTTAGAGTACAGATTTAAAAACAAATGTTTGCAGGAGTTTAGAGTTCAAATGAGTAATTTCATATTTACAGTGTTGGTTTAGCGTCAGCTGCTTTGAAAACACTCGTTGTGTCTCTTGAAAGTTAGCCATCAGGCACTGGAGTGTCTTGATGTGTCTTCTTCTTTGATTTCTCAGCAGTTTGCCCTCAGAGCTTCATGAGGATGAAACGTGTTTTTGCTCCAGACTGGAAACTAAAGTTGTGTTATGCTATCCTTCCCCGTAGCTGCTGTCTGTATCAGAATACTGTTATGAAGCCCCATGCTCATATCACAACCTTTAATTATCTTATTAGATATAGAGGAAAATTGGACTGTTAACGGGAAATGTCTCCCCATGGACCCCACCTCCTTAGATTCAAAATGGAATAGGCTTATTGATTATAAACTTAATACATTTTAGCAAGCCTATAAAAACAATCTGTTGAGCGTAGAGAATAAAAAATGATCAATACGTTTTGAGTATTTTAATATAATCTCGATCATTCCACTTGGTCTCGTGAGGAGTGTAAAGCTCTTCTTTTACACAAAATGAGTGCTAGACCGTTTTTTTCTAAATACATTTTGGACAAATTCATCAAAACCTGTTTTATGAGTTTGAGGAAATGTAATTGGAGTTTGTATTAAAAAAAAAATGGATTCTGGAAAATCCGTAGTCATGCTTAAAAAAGGACATCACCTGTCTGTTGGAAGCAGGGAATAACACAGCAGTCTACCTTGGGAAAGTTCAATGGTTTTTCCATCAAAATAACTGTGGCCACAAGATGGCTTCATCGCTTAAACGTAAAGATGTCCTTCTGGAGCACTTAGTGGAACGATCCAAAATGTAATTGATCCCTGGGAGCTGTCAGAACGTTTCCAGATAAAGCAGACTCATAAAGTCTAAAGAACTCAATTCAAAACAGTATCAATGAAGGCCAGAAGTACATAACAACGTGTTTCAATATTATTATCCAACCTTCTTGTCGCTAAAATGTAAAAGCTGTACTTCTCACTTGCAGATTGAAATGATGGTAACTTCAATAACTGCACATTTATGATTTGAAGGCTACATGAGAGGCTTTTGTTTCATCATCACACTTTTCCCCAGCGACTGAATCCTCTATCCTGAGAGTGTGACTGTGTGTCTGTGAAGGAGACAGAAAAGTGTGTGTGACTCTGAATCTGTGGTCTCACGTGACAAAGCAGGTTTGCATGAGTAGCTGCACGTTATCGTGTCTCACTCATGTGTGTGTTTCTGGTTACAGTGTCTGTATGTGCTCTGACTGTTTCCTACATGAGACACTTTTCTGATTTCAGCAGATTACATCATAAAGAGGAAGTGGAAACAAAGCAGACTGGGGGATAGCCAGGATCTGAAGCTGAGCAGCCGAGCCGTCATCACAGGGGCGCTCCATCTAATGCTGCAAAAGTAAGTTGCGCTTAAATAAACAATTCATGGTTACTTTTTCTTGATAACAATTGATCCAACCACCCAGTACTTCTGTGCAGTGTCTTGTGCTGGTACAAAATACCTTGTAAGATGCTACCAACAAGGTGTTAATCACAAAGGTTCAGAGGTGTTGGTAGTTGTATTTTGAGAGTTTGGAGAGAGACAGGCTAGCTGTTTCCCATCACTTCCAGCCTTTGTGCTAAGCTAGGCTAATTGCCCCCTGCAGCTTCATATGTTATGCTTTCCTCTGGAGTCTGAATGTCACCAGATTTTACATTCAGGTTGATGTTAGTACAAAACTCAACAGTATATATAATATAGTTATAGTTGTTCCTAGACATCTTAATGCGAAAATGTAATACCTCTAAAGGTTTCGGAGTAAATGGAGGTTAAAGAGATAAGCGGAGGAGAGGTGAGCTGTCTGACTGCTGGATCTCATGAGACCTCTCTGTTATCTTCAACAACCCTGACAGGAGAGTCGCTCTGATGACCCCCGCCGCCATAATCCTTCCTGACATTACCACTTCCTCCTTCAGCTGTGGGGGGGGAAGTGGAGGAGGAAGAGGATAAAGCATCCACGGAGGTTTCTAACCTGAAGTCTGTGAGCTCCTCTAAGAGCTCAGAGAGAGACAAAATGACTAAGAGACCCTTTAATCAGGATGGAATGAGCTTATGAAAATATTATCAATAATTGATATTGAATACATTAATTTTAAATATCAAAATACTCTAAGACAGTCTGATCAGCTCTCCAACATGGTCCCTGTGGTCCCTTAAAGGAAGTGGTTAAAAAAAGTACTTATCAAAAGACACATCAATACCAATATATCATCAATAACCCTATATTGCACAATTTCAGTACGTAGTTTATTTATTGGTCTAATAGAAACATTGAATGTATATTCTAGATTGTGATCATAAAACATGTCAGGTAGTAAATCACGCAAACTACAAACACCTTAAAATTCTGTTTTATTTGCCGGATATAGAATATATAAATGTAGTTTCAGCCTGGTATTTAAACACCGGAAATAAATCCATTTAATGTACCTTTTAATCTTGTATTTCATACCTCTCTTATTCTATTTTAGAGTGTTTTGAAATGTAATTAAATGTAATTTTATAATGTGTTTCTGTGGCAGTATGTCTTAATGCTTTAAATGTATCTTCGAACCTTGTGATGTAATGTGCCTGACCATACCACTGTACATCTAAGTCACAAAACAGGCTAATTTTCTCTCTTTCTTTTACCAGTAAACTGCAGGTTGGGATTAAGGGCAACATCCCCTCTGCTGTTCCTGAAGCAGCCTGACAGATACCAACTGTGATCATGAATTACAGTCGCTCATACAGGAGGCATGTTGGAGGACGTAGAGAGAATGGAAGAGCTGCTCATGCTGGGTGAGATTTCCCCTGGGATAGACCCTGCCTTTGATCGTTATCACCTTTATTACCATTGGCATGTGATATGAGGAGGCGGCGAGGGGGAGGGTTGATTGATGAACTCGCAGGAAACTACATCATTTTTTTCAGCTGTGGATTCATAGGAAATCCCTAATTTACCACTTTCCTTGTTTAGTTTTGAGTCATTTCAAAGGGAAATATACTGCTGCACTGCTAGATAAGTTAGCTATTTGCATTTAGAGTGAATGAAAAGGCATGCACTGACTACATGTATGTGACAGTATGCCAACTCTGATCTCCTGCATGAAAGTCAGACATGTTACTTCGGCATTCATTTGAAAAACATTTATAAACATGCAAAACAGGGAAATCAAACTAGCTATAAAGTAATATGTTGGCATTAAAATATCTCAAAACGTACAAGTTATATTCAAATTAAGTTTACATTTAGTTGAGTTTGGATTATCCACAATGTTTCAACGATTGAAAAACGCTGTAGAGAAATTGAATCAATCCGAGACTCAGGGAAAAAGAGAATTGTATGAGCCTTTTTCCACACTTGCAGTCCCACAGGATATCAGCCTATCAGCCCTATATTAACATTGAAGTGCAAAATAACCATGAAGGGTCACAGTGGGTTCACAGCACAGCCTCCTACTCTGCAGGAGATCAAACATAAAACACAGAAGATCACACGACTACCACTACTGTGTTAGGCATTACATAATCCCATATGCACAGAAGAAGGAAAAAGCAAAAAAGGTAGTTTTGTTAACAGGGAGAAACACAGACTTAAGATGCTTTTGTAAGGGAATTACTGTAAGCTTGTGTTTTTTTATTTACAAAATATGACTTTGCATTAAAGGCCACCTATCACTGTATTTTTAGGCAATAGCATAGGTCTCAGATATATAAAAATATATAAAAATATGTCTAAGAAGTGTTTTGCTCAAAATACCAAACAGGTCACCCATTCTAGCCATGCCTCATATCCCTCTATTTCACTTCCTGTTTCAAAAGTGCTGATTTTGTGTATAAAGCTTAAGAACATTTAAAAAATGGATACAAAATAAAAAAGGAGGGGGCTGAGCTCATGCGGGACCCGGCAGCTACTGTCTAAACTAAATACTGCTGTGATGAAACGCCATATCATCAGTGGCGATCCTTGAGTCGGTGGGGGCCCTATGCAAACATTCACTGGGGGCCCCTCGAACCAGCTTTTCATCACCACGCACAGCCTGTTCGCAAGGAGCGCCCCTGCATAGCATGGATTATCAAGGATTATTGCTGAAACAGTATGGAGCTCAAAAGCTTTCTCTCTTGCCGGTTATACCACAAGGTGAGTTCCTTTTTATTTCCTGCTTCTTCACACACATGCTCTCCAGTACAGGTTAGCTCTGAGGGTTAACGATGCTAATGTGAACACCGACCATATTACGTCCAAAACAGTTTGGCATTGTTTCTGATAGCAACTTTCTGATAGTGCCGTGGGTCCACATTCCCCATATAACGTCATATCGGACGCAAATCTGGATCAGCTCCGTTGTACCCCCGTTTTTAGAGATTTGGGCACGGAGGAAAAGAGAGAGGGTTTTATTTTCTGACGCTGCGTGAGTTCCCCGACACACAAAAAGTGCATTTTGCATGATACAGTAGGTCCCCTTTAAATTCAAAGCTACCAAATAAAGTGTATGGATTGAGCTGTTTTCAGATGTTTTAGTAATATTTTTATATTAAGTTGAGTTTTAAATTGTAAAAAGATAAGGTAAAAATCTATACGTTTCTGCACATTAGAAAGTAGTTTAACTTACTGTCATTCACTGTGTTGAACTGACCTCAGCCAAGAAAGTCAGCTTGTTAGGCAGCCACTTATATCAATACTGATTGAGGCTCTAAAAATGGAGCAGATCAATACCAGCTAATGATTATCTCCGCACCAATTGACACAGTCAGTCAGGGTGATAGCACATTCTCTCTCAGTGTCTTTAAGGTCACCTGATGGTCGGAAAGATCAGAAGGTCATCTTCTAAGTTCGATCCAATAATAACAATTAGATATAGATTACATATAAAATGCCACCTTTATATAAAATAAGATGTTTGTAGCAGTTCATGGCTGAAGTATAATGACTTGCATAGCTAGCGAAGCCAAATAAAGACAGAGTGCAGGGAGAGTTTCTATGAGCCCTGCTTACGCTCAGTGACACGTAAGCATTGGGAATAAGACGAATAAAAACACTAAGTACGTCTCATTTTTTACCTGCTCCACCACTAATGACTTACCAGTTTGGCCTCAGAGCTCCAGTCAATGAATTAAGCGCTAACAAGTCCCATCAGACGGCGATGATTGATTGTTTTTTAAAAGGCTTGTTATTAATTTAGCAAATTACAAGAATCTCTGTGACATTAATTGTTTTGCTTATAAGCTAAAGTAAGTTAAATACTTTAAAGAGTGAAAAGAATAATATTGGATTTTGGCTTTTCGCAGCCAAGCTTGACCTCAGACCTCCCTGAAGACCAGTGTTAAAAAAAACACACTTTGCTTGTTAGCTGAAAGGGACAAGCAACCTGAAGTAAAAAAGTATCGCTCTCATATTAGTCATAAACAAGACACTCAAATTCAAATAATATTTTGCATTGTTTTTTATTTTTTATGGAGAAATGGCACACATTTATAAAGGCTAAAATTACAGGGGAAACAAACGAAAGCAAGTTATTAAGGGTAACAATGACCCAATGAACTGCAAGTTTAATTGTTCATAGCAGATCAATAATAGTTTTTCCAGAACTTTTTTGACAATATATGGACCTCAAATTACATTGACTGTTGTGTCATAAAATCTTTTATTTAGACGAATCTGAAACTAAAAAGCAATGCCAAATAACAATTTGATTGTCCTAACTAACTGCCATGAAAACTATGTATTTTAAGTGCTAACTACCAACTTCGATAGCATTTCACCCTCTTCCTCCTTGCATATATATTTGAATTATCCCCAAATGAAAAGATATCTTCAACATTTTGATTTGATATTTTAAAAAGTGTATTTTCTGTCTGCCTGTTGAGATCAGTGTCAGACAGATGTTATACACTCAGTGGTGCTGGTCAGACACACACCACAGTCACACCTCAGGGCCACGGGGTAGGTGTAGGTGGGGTCCACGGTGGGCTGGCAGTTTGGCAGCTTCACAGACACCAGGCGAGTCTCGTTGTAGGTACAGACACGCTGGTGGGACTCGACGAAGGGAGGGTCCAGGACGGGCTTCTGGAAATAGGAAAACAGAAAAACAGAACTTAGGAACCTAACATTGTGATGAAGTTCTTGATGATTGGCTATGACACATTTCAGGCAATGATTTTTAGTTTGAACTCCCTTTCAGAGTATTGAACTCATAAATGCCTCTTCTTGTTCTAGATGCACAAGTTCTCTTAACTAATTGAATGGCTTCAGCTTTGTGTTACATAATAATCATTTGTTAGTTCAGTTTAGAAGACGTCAAGTCACGTTAACTTTATTTATACACCCTAATTTGCCTCTATAGGGGCCAGCTAAAATCTGTACAGCATTCAACACCCTCTGTCCTTTACCACTAACAAACAAACAATTATTCTTGACTGAGTCATTACGTTCCTGAATTTGCATGCTTGCAGAGTACTTAGCTAACAATACAAATTCATGAGGATTCATGGGATGTAGTGAAACCTTAAAAATGGAGCCTGTACTGTTTTGAAAGTTGCTCAAGTTTATTGTGTTGCTGTTGTGTATCTTAAGACCCAACAAGCACATTGAATATGTGGTTTTGCATTCCTCTTATTCTCCTTTTTATTCACCCCCTGCATTGCTTGTATGTATCATATCACTGGCAAACTCACGGCATTCATGTTCATTCTTATGCAAAATGTTTTAAGTGTATAAAACAATTGTAGGGCCCATTCGTCCAAACAAAGTGTTCAGAAACATCACCAGGCTCCTTTAATGACTCTTTTCCTACAAACCAACCTTTAGTTTCTCAACAGTAGCTTGGCATGGAAACACCTTATCCCCCTTATTACACTTTTCATTTTTAATAAAATATTTTGCTAAGCTTCTCATTATTTGCACATAACTAATTTGGCAGTGAACCTCCGTTTTGCTATAAGCTGTGTTTGTAAAGAGATTTGTGACACATCTGCAAAGCCTCTATTAATTGCTTTTGGGTTTGGTGTTCCAGGAATTTAATCTTTCTCTCCGGAAAGTTCGCCATTATCTTGATGCGCAGAAGATGATTTTGTGAATCCTGAAGCTGGGTGTAATAAGAGACTGTTCTGCAACTCCAGACCACCTATTAGTCCTACATACATGTCTTTAAACTGAGACATTGACTCCCTGCAGTGTATGCTGACCTCTCTGAGCGGCAGAGCAGATTTATAAAATGCTTTTCCTCCCTAAGGGGATCTAAAGAGAATCACAAAATGAAATTTGGAGTCTTACTAGCCCACCAGCTTCTCTGCAATAATAAAAAAAAGGGAGAATCATGAGCCTCCTAATACCTCCTATCCCTCAATACAATATCTGAGATGAAACTTGAGATTTCACAGCATTGTTTTGTAATCATTATGCGTTGGCTTATAAAAATCCAATTGTGTCATTTATGCACTTGAGGCATTGTTAAGAAAACCGCTGCTGTCACTTCAATCTCCGGATTGCACGCTGCTTTCCATCCTGGCAGAACGCTAACTCGATTTCAGTGCACACTTTCCTCCTCCATTCTTATGCAAGATGTGTACTTCACACAGCCTCCCATTACTAGGAGACAACAATGAGATCATTTACAGTTATTATAAAAATAGAATGTATTGTTTTTCGGAATCAAATGCATATAGATCTCTCTATCTGTTCCTCTATGTATTTGTCTATCTATCTATCTGTGTGAATTCACCATCTCCACCCTCCCTGCGGAGGGTGTAAAACGAAAACAAGTTTCTCCATGGGGATCTCACATCCCTCTGTATTTGCCTCTCTGTCTGTCTTTCTCTGTGTAGATGTCTGTCTGAGTGGCAGAATCTTCATTTAATCCATCATCTTCTTTTTTTTTCTTCAAATGTAATCCATGCAAACAGCACACTAATGTCTGTCCTATAAAGTTGTGTGTGTGTGTGTGTGTGTGTGTGTGTGTGTGTGTGTGTGTGTGTGTGTGTGTGTGGTACAGCAGCTACCTCCCTGCCACTCACCTCCCAGGTCTCACAGCGCCCCCAGCAGGCGTCGGTGGTGATGTGCAGCCCCCCGCAGCCAGGCTTTCTGGCCTGGAAGGTGAATTCCCGGACGGCACATCCAATGAAGCGCCGCAGGTTGACGGCTGACGCCCTGTGCGGGGAGTGTGGCTGCAGGGAGACGCAGAGCAGGAACCAGCACAGCACCAGGCCAGGCCTCCTCAGGGTGAGAGAAGAGATGCAAAAAAACATGAAGACCTTTTACAGTGTTTTCATATGTGAAGGCAAATCAATTGAATGAGGATTCTGTAACCCTCAGGCTTAAAGAATGGGCATAGAAGGGCACAAAATGTCAATGACCTGCGCAAGGACTCTAAAGCAGGGCAGAGAATCAATCTCAAACAGCTCAAGGTCCAGGTATATTTCATGGCTTTTGAAACCACATAGTATTCTGAGGTCTGTTATGTCACTGTGAAGGGGTCTTATTCAAGATGTCTTACCAACTCCCCTAGCTCAATTATTTTAATTATTTATATGACAAGAATTCTACATTTATTCCAATTTTATATTAATAAGAGATGTTTATTGTTAGATTGTGTTCAGGCAAATTCAAGGAACATGAACCTTGGTTGGGCTCCTTTCTCTGAAGCCAGACTGCACCTTGTGCTGTTTAAAAAGAGATCATCTGACTTCGCCTGACTCTAATTCCCAGGGCCGTTTCTAGCTTGTGGGGGGCCCTATGCAAGATGCTGTTTGGGGCCCCGAGTTTTTACAGTTTTTTAACTACAATGGGGGGGATTCCGAAGCCTTTAAGATGATCTGTGGAGATGCATCAATCTGTTACACTTTAATAGGAAAACAGGCTAATTTCACAAAAACCAAGCAATTGAATATTACAAAAAATGATATTAAAAAGGTAAACAATAAGGCTCCTCTATGTCAATAAATGCAAGAGATGCAGCATTTTCTCAACAATGTTTAATTTACATTTCTCATCTTCCTCAGACGTCACTCATTGGCTGACAGCCTAACAATGATTTGGACTTTATTACCCCAAAAACACAAGCCACAGCTTTGCTATCATTGCAGCTTAGTTGTGATAATATCCTACATTGGATGTGTAAGCATATAATGCTTCACCGAACACAGGAGGGGGCTTGGCTGTCTACAAATAAAGACGGCTCATTTTAATTCTCCCCAAATATATTGAGGCTGAACCTGAACTTTGAATTCTCTGCTCCCATCATAATCTTGGCGATCTTGTTAAAATTGTGAATGCAGAATTAGAAATACTATGTAACTGGTTCGCAGTTAATAAATTATCCCTTAATGTG